>NC_056728.1:1679586361-1679853861 GCF_019279795.1 Protopterus annectens | reverse complement strand
TATGTAATAACCTAGTTGCTGATTATCTGGTGCATTTTACGGAGGATAGGGGTTCTGCATTTCTTAGTGTGCCCCCTTTGTATAAGATGCTTAGTAACTATGAACTTGTGTGTCAGGCTCTCAGTCATTCCCTATTGCAATATTACCAATGTATCTTTTTCTTTAATGTAACGTAGGCAATTAATTCTTCAAGGGCAGCAAGCACTGAATTTGTAGATGAGACACTGAAATGTAAAGTTGTTAGGCAGTAACAGCCTTTTATTAGTTACAAATCTCTAATGTAGAATTATTCGGATGAATTTTACTTCTGCAGAGATTGTGCTTATTGACTGATACTCATGGATTGTAATGACAGAAGTTTGAGTGGCCTTTTATGATTAAAATGTTCTGAAATGGGCAGTTTTGTCATTATTAGTCATAATTTTGTTTCCTTACTTACTGGAAAAATGTTCAAAACTACAACTTTAAAACACACTAACAGGTGGTGCTTTATTATACAAGGAATATAGTTTAATACAATCAGGAAGGTCAATCAAAGAACACATACATGTATACATGGGCATAAGAATGTGTTCAAGGAGCATGTCGTTTCTAAAGAGCGTAAAGGTAAACTTAACTCTTCACTGGCCAGATGCATTTTATTTGAATGCTGGTTTTAATGTTGTTTCAATGAATGTGAGTTTCAAGGGCAGACAAGTTTACTGCTCATGCTGAATCTGTTTTCATCGTGAGACTGCATTATTTGCTTAGCAAATGGCTATCTGTGTTTGTGCTATTTTATTTCAATATCTGTAATCACTGTAGAAGTAAATAAGAAAACAGTATGCACACCGATAGGTTTGAACAGTGTTCATGGTAACTGGGGAGAAATAGCCAAGTAATGGAGCACTGGTATGAGGGGGCTGCTCAGGGGGGTAATCTATTACCCTGCCTAAGACCTCATTTGATCATGATCCAGTGCTGCTAATTAAAGTATGAGACTAGATTACTTGGCCCCTTAAAATCTGAAAAAAAAACCCCACTCCGTGGTGGTGGCGCCTTCTCCTTTAAGGAGAGCCATGCATGCTTCACATGCACACATGCCGACAAGAGTAGTGGGTCTTGAAAAATTACCATTTTCAAAAGTGGGTCTCTGTCCATAAAAGTTTGGGAACCACTCCATACGCCACCTATCCAGAGTGCTGATAGAAATGTGAGTTTGAGTTTCATTTTCAGGGAATTAAGACTTTCAGTGCATTTTCAAGGGAATCATGAGTTTCAGTTCATTTTCATGGAATTGTGAGCTTCAAAGGAAGAAAGGTTACTGCTGCTCCTGCTAAGACTGTTTTCAATGTGCAACTAGCTGTTTTTTGTTTATCAAATGGCACACTGTGTTGTACAATCTGAAAGCAGTGTTAGTAGCATGATTGCCTTTGGTGCAGAAGGCTGTGGATTCTACTCCCACAAAATGTAGATGGAGTGCTGATATGGCAGTACCTATATGACTTCTGATTATCTGGTGCATTATAAGGGGGGTATAGGGGTTCTACACTCCTGAGTATGTCCTCCTTTGTATGGGATGCCTAGTGACTATGAACGTGTTGGTTTGTTAGTCATTTCCTATTGCAATATAACAACTTTCCAATTTTTTAATGTAATATAGGCAATTAATTCTTCAAGGGCTGCAGGCAGTGAATGTGTAGATAAAACATTTTGATGTAAAGTTGTTTGCCAGTACCAACCTATTCGTTGGTTACAGATTTCTTCAATGTAGAATTATTCAGACGATTTTACTTCTGCAGAGATTGTGCATATAAAGTGATACTGGTGAATTGTAATGACAGAAGTCTTGAGTGGCCTTTTATGGTTGAAGTTTTCTGAAATGGGTAGTTATTGGTTCATGCATTTTGTTTCATTGCTTATTAAAAGAATGCTTAAAACTACAAATTTAAAACCCATTCTAACAGGTGGTGCTGTATTATACAAGGAATATAATTTAATACAATCAGGAAGGTGAATCAAATAACAAATATGTGTATTCAATGCCCTAAAAAGTGTGTGCAAGTAGTCTGTTTTGAAAATAGCCCAAAGGTAAACTTAATTCTCCACTGGCCAGATGCATTTTCTATGAATGTGGTTTTTCATTTAAATTAATGTGACTTATGTTGTTTCAATGAATGTGAGTTTCAAGGCCAGAGAAGTTTACTGCTCGTGCAAAGTCTGTTTTCATTGTGTGACTGTATTGTTTGTTTAGCAAATGGGTATCTGTGATTGTGCTATTTTATTTCAATATTTGTAATCATTGTAGAAGTAAATAAGAAAACAGTATGCACACTGACAGGTTTGAACAGTGTTTATGGTAACTGAGGAGAAATAGCCAAGTAATGTAACACTGGAGTGGCTGGGGAGGGGGGGCTGCTGCTGGGGGAGTAGCAGATTGCTGCAGAGGGGGCTGCTCTGGGGGGGGGCAGTCTATTTCCCTACCTAGGGCTCTATTTGACCATGATCCAGCTCTGGTATTTAAAGTAGGAAACACATACACAAAGGTAGCCGTAGTTTAACTACATTACAAGGTACCTTTTTCTTCTTATGCATTTAAATGATTTAAGGAAATGATGGGAGTTACTTTCTTGGGGAGTGACCTACCTGTGGGTGTGGCTCAAATAGGGGTATTTCATGAGTATGTTGTGGATGGGGCTTAAGGGGCGCCGGCGCACTACTTCGCCTAGGGTGCCATTTCAGCTAAGGCCGGCCCTGAATATACCGCATAATTTCAGTTATTTCTGTAATTTTACTTCATATACAATTTACATCCTTCAGAAAACATATTTCTTTGCCATGGAAAAAGAAGTAAAAGAAATAAGAATGTAAATGACCAAGAAAAATGTTTCTGTTCAAAATCCCAAGGCTTCCTATAGGGAATGCTTTTCTTCCTCAAGCTGAGGAATAAGATATTATATTTCTCCATATGTGAATGTTATAGTAAGACTATGAGGTTTAATCCACCATTGAGACAAAATAGGCACACCAAACTGTTGAAAACAAAAAAAACTCTGTCACAGTGTGCTACCAAAGTCCAAAGACCAAAGACCAAACCAAGTGAGGTAAATTACAGTGCTGATGCATAATGAAACTGACTTCACATGCACCCGGAAAAGTTTAGCTTTATTAAAAGGTTATTTTTGTCTGTCTTTTAAATTGTTGGATTTAGCTTACTTGATTAGTTTAGTTTAGTTTAGTGGCTTGATGTGTAAAGATTAGTTGCTTGTGGGCCTTCTTTTCTAATTTGGACCAGGCTCTATCCCTAATACCAATGTTAGCACGTAAGCATTTTTGGAATTAAATTGTACTACATTGTTTCCTCTCAGTCTTCTTTTTGACACAGAGAAGCACTGTGCACATAATGACAACAGGATGCTGAATAGATATTCTCAAGCAATGATGCACACAGATCCTTAACAACAAATCCACCATTGATACTAACAAATTCTAGTGATCAAAATATTTAGACTCAAAATATTCAGTAATGTAAATTACTTGAACCCAGTATGATAATATTACCTTAAAAGAAATCTGGTTAAAAACTAACTGCAACTGCTGTTTTAGCTCATTATTGAACATATTTGCTATGATATTTATTTTTAACGTTCTCTTCCTGACTACAGTTTAAACTACTTCAGAATAAGAAGAGCTGAAAGGCGTCTCAGTATACTGAAGTAGGGTGTAATTCGTTCTGTCTGAGGAAACTGAATCCCCAAGACAAATAGCATACTTAGAGGATACTGTTCTGTGAACTTCCACTTTAGTAATGGAGTGATTTTAAACCTTATAACTGCTGCCTTTAAGTGTAATAGCTACACAGTTAAATTACTTTATCTTCATTTATGTCTTAGAACTATGTCGAGGTGTTATTCAGCAGAGCTTTACAAAAATCTTTGACCTGTCAAAAATGAAAGTGAAGAGTAAAATATGTGCTAAAGTATCAAAAAGTGGTGAGAGACAGTTTGACAAAATGTGCTGATGATTCGAATGGCATTCTGTTTCTGCCTTATATTCCTTGCTGGAGGTCTTCATCCAGCTATAAATGCCATTGTCATCATAAAAAAACCTCCCTGGATTAGATTGATGTAGTATCTCAGCTAAGAAGGGAAGAAAGAAAGAGAAAAAGAGAGAAAGAGTATAGCTTTGAATGATGCAAATTCTAAAATATTTTGTAAGATATAAAAATGCATTTATAAGTGTTTACATTTTCAGAAATGTATTGAGTGCTTGTAATAAATGACACAACACAAAGAAACAGGTTTGATTTATCCATATGGTTACTGCAGTTTTCTAACTTTAAAATGTAATGGCATTCATACAAAATGTGATGGCATTAACATCACTAGTAGAAAAGAATACAATTCACTCATGGTCGGCCTTAGGCATAGGCCAACTAGGTGGCTGCCTAGGGCGCCGCTCTAGCAGGGGCGCTTTTCCAGTAATCTGGATGATGTAAGTAGACCAGGATGGTGGCACAGGGTGGTGATGGGGGCGCTGTGGAGACCTTTTGCTTAGGGTACCAGTTGACCAAAGGCCAGTCCTGAATTCACTTAAATAAAGATTGCATTGTACAGCAAATCAGGGGCTGAAAGTTGAATAAAGCATTAGGTTATAATAAATACATCACTGCTTCTGTAGAATTTACCTGTCAGAAATGGATTACGCCAGACAGAAGTCCTGTGGTTCAACTTCTACTTTAGCACAGCAATTTTTGCCTTAGTTTTTTTTTTTTTTTTTTAATGATAGCCATGGTGTTAATTAATTAATTAAGTGTGCTATCTGATGTAGCATTAGTGCTGCTGGGTAAAAGGCTATTCAATATGTAGACTCACACTGCATGTATTACATTTATTTTATTTATTTATTTTATTTTACATGTGTTAACTGGGCTAGTCCAGCTGGATATATTTCCATTTTCAGTGGAGGCACGGGGAGAAAAGCTCCAGTAGTAACATAAAGATAATATAACACTTAAATATATCAAGTACAAATTATACAAAGAGAGGATGTTAAAAATACTTAGTAATGAGTGTTAATGAGAGGAAAAACTGACATTAATGTCCTATAGTCATATAGAAATTAAATATCTACATACTATTACAATTATCCTAAAACAAAAAGATTATAGATAAGCTCACCAGCTTAAATATAAACCCCTATGTCACTAGATGGGTTGCAAACTGGCTCAAGGACAGAACCCACATGGTTAGAATTGCTGGAGCCATGTCAGACTCCAAACCAGTTACAAGTGGCGTCCCACAAGGCTCAGTCCTGGGACCTCTCTTGTTTGGTATATATTTCTCGGAGGTACAGGCCAACACGGAAGGACTGTGGCTGACCAAGTTCGCAGATGACTGCAAACTGGGCGCCATAATCGGCTCTCCAGCCGACACAAGCATCCTCCAAAAGGGCCTCATAGAAACAGACAACTGGTACCAGAGCCATGGCCTCAAGCTAAACGCCAAAAAGTGTATAGTCATCCCCTTTGGCAAAAACAAAGTGCCCACAAATTGCCACATAGGTGGTAATCCATTAAGTACAGAAGAAGTCATTAGGGACCTGGGGACACAAGTTGATAGCAATCTCTCATTTGACAACCACGTGGCCAAAGTGGTTAGAAAAACATTTTATATAGCCCACCTAATCATGAAGGGATTCACATCTAGATTAGGGAGGTCATGATGCCTCTCTACTTATCCTCATCAGGCCCATAATCAGTACAATGCCCTTTGGGATGTACCTTACCAAACACCTGCAGCAACTGGAAAGACCTCAAAAGTACCTCACCAAGAGGATCAAAGGGCTCAAACAGATGCCATATGCTGCCAGTTAAAGAAACTCCAGCTCTACTCAGTGGCATACCGCCTGCTCAGAGGTGACCTGTGCCTGATATAAGGCCATGTCCAACCCGGAATTAAGGGACATGCTGCACCTCAAAATATCCAAATCCCATCGAGCTACACGCTCGAGAGACTTGAACCTCAGCACTGAAATAAATAGGACATGCTGGAGGGACAGATTCATAACCCAGAGGCTCCCTTCACTATGGAATAAAATCCCAGTCCAGGTTAGGCAGAGTCCCTCATTGACTCTCTTCAAGAGGAAACTTGATGAGTGGATGGGAGATCATAGGTTTACCCCGGGTATCACTTCTGTGTCACTGTTAGACAGAGGCACAGTATACTAACCTCGAAAAAGGGCATAGCAAAATTAATTTAAAATGGGTGGCGAAAGCCAAACCTACTCTGGCTAGGCTTATAAATGCCCTAGGGCAGATAGCCTAGTATGAACCTATGAACCTATGAACCTATGAAAAGAGCTGCATGGCTGGCAAGACATATGGATTGCCATAATGTGTCATTTATTCTGTAGCTATTTTCAGAGTCAGTGCTTTACTGCAGCTGTCATTTTGGGGGCAAAAATTAGGTCAAATTCAACTTTAATTACAGTGCTTTATCACAAAATACTATACAGGTAAAATTCAAAGAATGCTTTACTTTTTTATGGGAATGTATTGAACCCATCAGAGTAAATCTAGACCATACAGCCACACCAATCATAATCATCCTAAGGAGCCTCATTAATTATTCCTGACCACTTAGAAGTGCCCCATACTATCTGCTTTTAAAACCCCCATGGCAACTGATGCTGTGAGGGAAAAGGATGAATCAGCATTATCGATTCATAGTGGTAGCCCTTATAGAACCTCAGCTGGTCATAGCTTACATCCTATACTGGTCATGCACATTAGAAGATGGAGAACAATGTCCAGAATCCAGTGTGAGTTTCCCTAAAAGCATATGCAGGACCTTAGACCAATTACAACACTCTTGGTCTTGGAAGTGTTTGAGTTTCAGGTCACAGTACAGAAACTTAATTTTCTGAAACTTTACCAGGAGAATATTAAGATTACAACTACCACTCTGTGGCCAGAATGCACAGTTGCAATTACCACCATTTTACCCTGATTGTCATGAAGGTAATGTATGCCACTTGAAGAAACATTAAGAGATAAAAATAAAGCACTAAAACTGACATCAAGTCTGCAAACATGCAATAATTAAAACATGTTTTGTAATAATGCATGTAGTTAAGGCTGTTAATGTTACAATAACTTTATTATTGTTGTTGTTATTATTATTATTATTATTATTATTATTATTATTATTATTACAAAAAATCAGCTGTCATTAACTGTGATAATTAAAACATGTTGTTCTGCTCTGTAAAACATACAATTGAGCATTACACCTGTCATTAAACCTGTGAATTGTGCAGCAATTTTCTATGTTATAGTTCATATTATTTGCCTCAGTCTTCTGCTATAATTAAAGAAACTTGTATAAAACATGCAACTGAGCATATGGAGGGGTTGCCCCAATTAACCTCAAACTGTGAATTTGAAATAGAGGAACAAGTAATAAAGATGGGGGATTAAGGGGAGCAACACCCCCCATATGTTACAATGATAGTAGATGAATGTTGCAGGACACATATGTTAGTTCATTTTTTTATTTCAGAATGAGTCACGTGAGAAAGACAGTTTTTGCTGTCAGACCCACTGACAATCATTCCACCCCACCAACTACCTGTGCACTACAAAAATGGTAGCAGAAATCTTAACAGTAGCCATTTACCAAATTTCTGGTGTAACCCCAGAAAATGTCATGGTTAGCTGCAACACCAGTATGGTCTGTCAAAGGAAAATACCATATAGACTGTTCTAAAAGCTTAGGGAGTGTAATAACAATGATCACTAGAGGCTTTATAACTATTGATGTGTTGATTTTTTCTCAGGAAAGCAGATATCAATGGAGAAGTAAAACTTAGGTTCATAGGTTCATAGGTTCATACTAGGCTATCTGCCTGAGGGCATTTATAAGCCTAGCCCATAGTTTTGTGGCTTACGCCACCCCTTTAGTTTGGAGAAACTATGCCCATTATTTAGCTGTGCCTCTGTCGAGTAGTGACACTGAGGTAACCCCTGGGGTGTATCTGCGATCTCCCATCCATTGGTCAAGATTCCTCTTGAACAAGGCCAGCGAGGTGCTCTGCCTCACATAAACCAGGATTTTGTTCCACAGCATAGGGAGTCTTTGGGTGATGAATCTATCCCTCCAGCACGTCCTATTAATAACTGTGTCGAGGTTTAAGTCTCCCGCCGTTGTGGCTCTGAGGGATCTAGATTTTTTGAGATGAAGCATGTTCATCAAATCTGGGTTTGACATGGCCTTGTATGTCAGGCATAGGTCACCTCTGAGCAAGCGGTAAGCAACTGAATATAACTGGAGTTCTTTCAGTTGGGCAGCATAAGACAGATTTTTGAGACCCTTTATCCTTTTGGTGAGGAACTTTTGTGGCCTCTCCAGCTGCTGCAAGTGTCGGGTCAGATACATTACGAATGGGGCATTGTACTCGATCATTGGTCTGATGAGTGATGAGTATAGGGAGACTATGACTTCCCTTGATCTAGATGTGAATCCCTTCATGATAAGGTGGGCAATGTAGTAGGTCTTCCTAACTACTTTAGCAATATGAGTGTCGAATGAAAGGCTACTGTCAACCTGGGTTCCCAGGTCCCTAATAACTTCTTCTGTGTTCAGGGATTGCCACCTATATGGTAGCTAGGGGTAACCTTATTTTTCCCGAAGGGTATGACTATGCATTTCTTGGCATTTAACTTAAGGCCATGGCTCTGGCACCAGTTATCCATTTCTGTGAGACTCTTCTGAAGGATATCTGTGTCGGATGTGTTTTCAACTACGGCCCAGTTTGCAGTCATCTGCAAACTTTGTCAGCCATAACCCTCCTGTGTTTGCTTGTACTTCAGAAAAGTAGATGCCAAACAAGAGTGGGCCCAGGACTGAGCCCTGTGGGACACCACTTGTGACAGGCTTTGAGTCTGACATGGCGCCAGCAACTCTGACCCTGTGGGTTCTGTCACTCAGCCAGTTTGCAACCCATCTTGTAATGTATGGGTTTACATTTAAGTTGATGAGTTTTTCAATGATACCCGAGTGAGGTATTGTATCGAAAGCCTTCGCCAGGTCTAGGTAGGCTGTATGGACTGCCTTTCCTCGTCAATGGCCTTGGTGACTGTTTGAAAAAGTCAACCAAGTTTAAAAGGCATGATCTGCCTTTGACAAAGCCAAACTGGGTTGGATCCAAAGTCTGCAAATTCCCTATGTCTTTATTTATGAGATCCATTATGATCCTCTCCATGGCTTTGCAGATAAGGCTTGTCAAGCTAATGGGACGGTAATTTCCAGGGTCGGTGGAGGCACCGCCTTTGTGGAGTGGGACCACAGTCGCTGTCGCCACTCCTGGAGTGCGTATCCGGAGGTGAGACTAAGATTAAACAGCTGTCCTAACTGTGGGTTTAATTCCTCGTTGAGTTCATGGAGCACACAGCCGGGGACACCATCAGGTCCCATGGATGCTGTGTTCTTTGCCTTGGAGAGAGCAGTTCTCACCTGGGCGTTAGAGATGTTTGGGGGCTACAATCATTTGGTATAGATATCTCTCCTTTAGGGGAGGGAGTTTGCACTGAACCTGTCAGCCAGTATGTTGGCAATGTCTGTAGGATCAGTAATCTTCACATCATTTTGAACTAATTCTGAGCATATCTGGGAGTTTCCTCCTAGGTTTCTGACATAGCTAAAGAATGCCTTATGGTTGTCTTTAGAGTCCTTAGCTATTTTTTTCTCAAAATTAGCTTTGGATGATTTTACGAGAGCTCTTAGCTTTTTACTTATAGTGATCAGCGGTGTCTTACCTTTTAAGGATTTTGCTCTATCTTGTAGTAGCTTTCTCCTTTTGTTGTAGAGTTTGTTTATGGCTGGGGTCCACCAGACTGGATGCTTGCCTTTGGTACAAAGAGTCTTTGTTTTGCTTGGGATTGCCTGATCCATGCAGCCCTGCAGGTGCTGGTAGAAGGCATTTGTAAGTGATTCAGCGGTTTGAGTAATGCTAACCGCCAGCTCAGGGGCCTTAAAGGAGACCACACTAGTCTTTAGAAGTGTGAAGTCGGCTTTCGAGAAGTTCTTTACTGTGGTCTTTTTCATTTCGGGTTGGGGCGGGATGAGGACCTCCAACGAGATTAGTTTGTGATCAGATCTCACCAGTGAGGGGTATACTTCTGGCGTTGAACATTGTGCTCCCATGTTCGTGATGATGAGATCAAGTATGTTCTCTCCTCTTGTGGGGATGGTGACTAGTTGTTCCATGGCATTTGAGTTTATGAATTCCAGGAACTTTTGGGCTAGAGTGTTTGGGCTTAAGTAGTGTTCCCAGTCTATATTAGGGTAGTTGAAGTCACCTAGTATGAAGGTGTTGAGATACATTTATCCCTCCAGTGTTTTCAGGAAGGCCATATGAGGTTCCTGAGTTTGCGAGGGTGGCCTGTAACATGCTACAAATTGCAGAGCAGTCTTGCCTATGGTTAATTGCACCTGGATGGTTTCCGATGCATCATGCGATGCCACCAATCTTGAGGTGTGGGTGTCCTTGATGAATATGGATACCCCTCCTCCTTTCTTGGTATTGTCCGGGTTTTGGGGCGGAATGCATGATATGAGGTAAAACCTGATAGTGCTGGGGTGCTCTCAGGAGCCTTGAACCAGGTTTCTGTCACAGCACAGACATCGATGTTCTCCATACTGAGAAGGGCCTCGAGTGCATGCATCTTGAGGTTGAGACTTCTGGCATTGAGCAGCATTACCCTTAGTTTTTTTTCTTTGTTTTGTTCTAGGGTGGTAGGTTTAGAATTTGAGCCTTGCCTAAAAAAGGCACTATGGGGGTGGCAAGAGCCTTTGCCAAAATCCGGAATCCCAGGGGTGACAAGTGCAAGCCGTCCCTTGCGAAGCAGCGTGGCTTGTCCAGCATGTCATCCCAGGCAGACAGACATTGGATCCCCTTTGAATGACACCAGAGTTTAAGCCAATTGTTAAAGCTGATCATCTTATCTCTGTATTGTCGACACCTGAACACAGCGTTTGTAGCTCACTTAGAAAGTTAGAAATGTAGAACACAACACTGTAGACACTCGTATGAAATGCGGAACTTAATGCCAAAATACCACAATTGAAGGCAGTATATTCACAAATTGTGGAAACAACAAAACGCCAACTGGAATGGTGGAAATCCCTCCAAAGGCAAAACGATAACAGGAACTGTTAAAAATTAAAACGTTTTATTTTACAATAAGTTAAACTTTTCTTTACCACAGGCTTCCTCAGAACATTTAAATTATCCATCCATCCATTCTTAAATACACTATATGCAGATTATTCCTTAAAGCTGTAATGTTCAATTACTAAATTACAACAAATGTAAATTACATTTCTTTAAGCATCCCTAATAAACTTGGATGCTTTACATTAAAATATTTGTTTAAAAAATCATACTATGTATTATTTTGAATTAGTACATCTACACTTCCACTTTAATACTCTAAAATGTCTGTACTATCACATATATTCTATCTCTTGTATGGTGCGTATATGTCAACAAACTTATAAAACTACTTATAAACAATTTTATGAAACATGTAACCTTATAAAAATGCTGATACAAGTACAAAGATGTAGTTAATAAAAACAAAAACTGCACATGACAAATACCAAGACATACGCTAACATTTGACCATCAAAAGTGGCTTGACTGTGATGTAATCATTTATTCCAGGCCATGTCATTGCATCAGTGTAGATTTGCCACCAATATTCCTTGTATGCCAGCATATTTTTTATATTGCCCCCTCTGGGATTAGGTTTAATTCTTTCTAAAATAGCAAATTTAAAAACATGTTCAGTTCCTGCTACATTAATATGTTTGAATAGGGCGTTTTTCACATCTTTTGTTCTTATGCTGTAAATGTGTGAATAAATCCTTTTCCTAAATTGTCTTTCCGTCCTACCAATGTAATATGCTGGACAGACACTACACTTAGCTATATAAATAATCATACTAGGTGTGCAATTACCTTGTACGGGTCTAATTATAGTTTTATTACAATTTTCTAAAGAGAACAACCTGTCATCACATATATATTTACATTGTCCACATGCTCCACATTTACTGGTATGCTTCCCACTATCTGATACTTGTGTTGGACAATTCTCAAGTAAATATTTCAGGTTGAGTTACTTGACAATTGTCCAACACAAGTATCAGATAGTGGGAAGCATACCAGTAAATGTGGAGCATGTGGACAATGTAAATATATATGTGATGACAGGTTGTTCTCTTTAGAAAATTGTAATAAAACTATAATTAGACCCGTACAAGGTAATTGCACAACTAGTATGATTATTTATATAGCTATGTGTAGTGTCTGTCCAGCATATTACATTGGTAGGACGGAAAGACAATTTAGGAAAAGGATTTATTCACACATTTATAGTATTAGAACTAAAGATGTGAAAAACGCCCTATTCAAACATATTAACGTAGCAGGTATTGATCATTTTTTCAAATTTGCTATTTTAGAGAGAATTAAACCCAATCCCAGAGGGGGCAATACGAAAAATATGTTAGCATACAAGGAATATTGGTGGCAAATTTATACTGACGCAATGACATGGCCTGGAATAAACGATTATATTACAGTCAAGCCACTTTTGATGGTCAAAAGTTAGCGTAGGGGTATGTCTTGGTATTTGTCATGTGCAGTTTTTGTTTTTATTAACTACATTTTTATACTTGTATTAGTATTTTTTTAAGGTTATATGGTTCATAAAGGGTGCGATTGTTTATAAGTAGTTTTATAAGTTTGTTGACATATACGCACCATACAAGAGATAGAATATATGTGATAGTACAGACATTTTTACGGGGAGTATTAAAGTGGAAGTTTAGATGTACAAATTTAGATAACAATATACAGTATGATTTTTTAAACACACACTTTAATGTAAAGCATCCAAGTTTATTAGGGATGCAATTTTTAAAGAAATGTAATTTACATTTGTTGTAATTTAGTAATTGAACATTACAGCTTTAAGGAATAATCTGCTTTTGGCGCCAATATAGTGTATTTAAGAATGGATGGATGGATAATTTAAATGTTCTGAGGAAGCTCGTGGTGTGCGAGTGAAAGCGCTTAACTTATTGTACGAAAATAAAAACGTTTTAATTTTTAACAGTTCCTGTTATCGTTTTGCCTTTGGAGGGATTTCCACCATTCCAGTTGGCGTTTTGTTGTTTCCACAATTTGTGAATATACTGCCTTCAATTGTGGTATTTTGGCATTAAGTTCCGCATTTCATACGAGTGTCTACAGTGTTGTGTTCTATATCTCTGTATTGTGGCATCATTCTTGGTGAAGGTAGGATACTGCTCAAGGTCAGGGTCATACCTGCTTGAGCTACATAATCAGAGAGCTCCTCTATGTCTCTTTTCATGTAGTCCAAGGAGGTACGTCTCAGGTCGTTAACACCAGCATGGACAATGATTGAGTCGTACTTGTACCTGCTGTTGAGAGACCTGAGTGCATGCGTTATGTGGCGGATTCTAGCACCCGACAGGCAGCTTACTGTGACCTTCTCCTTACTCAGTCTGGTGAGCGGGATGTCAGTGTGTCTGACTTAAAGCTAAAGGAGAGATATTTATACTGTGATATCTTCATTATAAGTAAGCAAGTTTATGCAGTGTATATTTTATGCAGCTATATGGACCTAGTTCATATTCAGTGTTAATTAAACTGACCTATGATTACAGTAGATTTGAAAATAGTCATTCAATATATTAGAATGGCAAGTATGACTTACTTACAGATACTTTATCACCATTATTCAGGTAGAAAAGGAGGTGCATTTCATGTGACTATTCCCTGAAACACCTTCCTGTTTTAAGAACATCTACCATGAGCATGGGTTAAAAAGGTTAACAGCTATAATATATGTTCTCCTTGAAGTCTGAGACAAATTTGCTCTCTCAGAAAATCTCATTCCTGATTAAAAGTCATTGTATATATTTATTGAATGCAAATGGCTTTAGAAAGAGTTGGATTATATTCCCTGAAACACCTTCTTGTTTTAAGAACATCTACTATGAGAATAGCTTTAAAAAGAATGGCAACTTTTGTAGATGTTCTTTAAGTTTTAGGTAAATTTGCATCCAGGAAAATCTCCTATCTGATTTAAAGTAATTGTATATATTTATCGAATGCAAATGGCTTTAGAAAGAGTTGGAATTCGAAGATTGTTATTCATCATTTCTACAACAATAGCTGCAGTTTGTTATCTGTGAATGTATTACCTGATTTCTTTTGAAGGTTACTCCTTTCCTTGAAGCTAATATTATGAAGAAGACTTACATTCTCTATTCTGTTTCATTCAAACATACTGGAAGAATCATAAATGACCGTATGGTTAATGAATTATTCCTGTCAATTATTTTCTAATAATAAGACTCGAAAGAAAGAAAAAACAGCTAAATCTGTTTGCATGTACAATAGAATTTATTCCTCTGATCCTCCATTTTTAGTTGCCAAGGTGAACATTAATTTGTAGTATTAAAAACATCATGGTCACTTAAGTGTGATATAGTAGCATTACCAGGGAACCTGTCATACACATAATCATGTTGATCAGCGACCTTATACTTAGAGAGTGCAGTCAAGTTTATTTCTGCTTCACAATCTTCTAGTCTGTCTTCTTACTTGGTCTAGGTAGAAAAAAAGGTGCCCATTTTTAAGTACATACATTGTTACATAAACTATTTTTCCATTTTTCCTCTTGTTCCTCAGTTGTATAATTTGTAATATCTCTTCTGGCCTTTTTATGATATGTGCTGACTTGAAAGAGTTTGCAGGGAAAGCTCTGCGTCTGTAGATTCACAAAGGTGAATGCATTAGGAACAGCTAAGTTTTACTTTATAAAGCTGAAAAATATATAGCACATTTAGATAGGTGTGTTTTTCTAGAAAAATCAACTATTCTCAGCTAAAATGTAAATAAAGCCTTATTTCAATCACCTGAGTTAGTCATTTGTTTATAAGATTCATTGTGGTAGATTTAAAGTAAGTAGACATAGCTAGTAGCCATGAAAATTTATTTCATTTTAATTTATTCTACCACTTCAGTCTGTCAGTAGCCAAAATGTATCAAGAAAGTATTCAATGGTAATTAAAAGCATGCTTACATACAAATATTTCAAGTAAAGTCGATGATATCATTCTAGCCTGCCAATATGCCAGAACAGTCATCCTCATAGTAAGTGTCCATGTTGCTCTTAACTATATAATTATATATATATATATATATATATATATATTTATATATATATATATATATATATATATATATATATATATATATATATATTTATATATATAGGTCTCAGACTGATGCTCGACGGTGCTTTTCACCAAAGGCTTAATGGCTGGACATACTTAGGTGAAAGTGCTTTTAACCAAAAAAGCACTTTCGCGTATGTATGCCTGCAGCCTGAGGGAGTCGTGGGAGAATGACTGTTGTGGAGATCGTATTACAGTGCGGATAAGGGAATTTTTTCCTTTCCCCACTGTAGTGCGATCTCGGAGTGAGAATATTAAAGTAGGGGTGGTATGGGGGGTGCCCCCACATGGGGGGTGCAGGGGGTCATAGCCCCCAGCATAAACACCTTTTTGTTGTTTTTTCTATTTTTTTTTTTTTTTTTTTATGTACTTTAATGAAAGTGCTTTTTCGGTAAAAACACTTTTGTTAAAGTGTGTTCAGTGATGTTGGATTCGGACTGTTGAACTTTCGTTCAACAGTCCTAGATCCATATATATAAAACTTCAAATGTTCTGATATCGAACACTATTCAGCGAACGCTAAGAATAGCGAAGCTGCAGAACAGCGAATTCTTTCCTTGGGAAAGAATTTGGTTGGCTGTTTCTGTGGCTTCGCTATTCTTAGTGCTGTAGTGGAAGGTTACAGATTGGATTCAGGTAAGTGTGCAATTGTTTGTACATTAGGGTTAGGGGCAGGTTAAGTGAGTTAGGGTTAGGGCGTGGGTTAGGCGTGTGTGCGATAGTGACAGACTTTAGGGTTAGGAGCAGTTTAAGTGAGTTAGGGTTAGGGCGCGGGTTAGGTGAGTGTGCGATAGTGACGGACCTTAGGGTTAGAGTTTGGGTTAAGGTAAGTGGGTAGATAGTAGTGCATGTTTAGTTTAGTGTAGCATTAGATGTAGGAATTAAGTGTATGTGTGTGGTTGCTGTTTGTTTGATGTGCTTGTGTTGTATGGGTTTCGGAGCAGCAAATTTTTTCCATGGGAAAAAATTCACTGTTCTGAATGTTCGATATTTTCATGTTTAGATGTTTTGGGGCCAATGAAATAGCGTTCACTGTTTTCATCTTTCGATAATGTGTTATAAACGCTATATATATATATATATATATATATATATATATATATAAAGAAACTTTAGTGCTTGATTTAATATAATTTAGTGTATATTATATTATATTATATATAATTTAATATAATTTAATATAATTTGATAGTCTATTCCAGGCATCAGCTACTGTCTCAGAGAACCAACTAGTGCATCTGATTCTGATATAAAACCTACTACACATGTTAGCTGATGATTCTGTACTATTCTTTGATAACCCCAAACATTCCCAGGCATAGGTTTCTTTAAATGCCCTATATACCTGGCTAAGTTATCCTCTAAAATATCTACATGACAAGCTGTACAAGTTCAGATATTTTGATTTTTCATAACAAATTAAACTTTCACATCTATGGATGTCCTTGATATATTTCCACTGCACTCTTTCCAATTTACTCGTGATTCATAGGGTCATAGATTAGTACAAGGCTAACTGCTCTTGTGGGCCATTTTAATCCTAGCCAATTACCCCATGTGAGAATCAAACCTTACACCTTGAGTTTGTAAGTTAAACACCTTAACCATTATGCCAATCTCCCACCCCCAATAGCCCATTTTAGCAATAGTTTTCTTATAATGTTTTGACATTATTATGCCATACTCTAGTTCAGGTCTAGTATAACTTTTAAGCAATCTTTCCCAGAGTTTATAAATCTTGTTTATACAGTCTATAATTGTCATAACTATCATCAGCAAATTGTTTTTTAGGATCTGAAATACAGAAAGCTTAGTCTACCCATATACCCAGATCCTTAAATGAATCAACAGTTTCAGTTGACCATGTGCTGTAATAAATATTCATTCTTCAGTTTATGTCTCCCAAATCTAATATGCTTTGTGTTTGATGTATTTATCAGCATTTTATTTACATGTGCCTAAATGGTCATTGAGTCAAGTTATTTTACAGAAATACTGCATCTGTAACATGTAATAATTTTCCCCGTTTTCATTTCATCTGTATATACAATATCAAATACCTTAGATGTGAAAGATCTGAAACATAGGATCTAAACAACTATAAAATTAGGACAGAGACCTATGGAGCAACCTGAGTGCAACCTAGATTTTCACAGTTACTGTATAATACTTAATTTGTCATGATTGTAAGCCATGCAGTTAGCCATCCTATCAAAACTACATTAATACCTAGTTGTTCTAATTTATCGATCAGTGTTTTGTGTTATGACCATAAAAACAGTGAAGACAAGTCTATATACATTATATCACATCACAGATTTTTATTTATAGCTCTTATTAAATTTAACGTAAAGACAAATTACCGCTGAACACTCCCAAAGTATCCTGTAGCAAGAGACAGCAACACGAAAAGGTAAAACAACTAGCAGGATACACCACGAGAATTCCAAATTGTATTTAAAAAACTTCTTTATTCCACAACAAGTAAAAGATAGCTTTTTAAGGTGCTTCATGCACGCTTCATCAGATCTATTAAACATAATCATTCTTCCACTTATATAGTGAATGAACCATTCAATTCAACACTAACAGTTGATTAATTAAACCTAGTAATCGAGATTTAAAGCCCCATGCACCAGTTTCATTGTATCTCCTGCTGCAACATTGTCAAACTACCTAACAAATTCAGCTAACATAAACAATAAACAAATGATTGAATACATATAAATGAATGAATAAATAAATAAATGTCTGCATATCTTTTTGTCAAAAACACGAGATACATGTAAAAATGCAACTGTTTATAAAAATAACATACAATATAATAATCTCGTATCAACACGTATTAAATTATTATAGAACATCATGCTTCAGGTAGCTACATATCTAAATTCAACATATGCGTGCTGATATAAGGTCCTAATCTTTCCAATTCAGAGAATAATTTATCCAAAATAACATTTTCCTTTTTTTCGCAATGAGAAAGTAGACTTATGGATCTACATTTCTCTGGTTTTGTCCTAGTCCCCTTTCAATTAAAGGTGGGTTTAACATGTCTCCAGTCTTGAGGAATCTCCCCCCTACTTAAATAACCTAATGAACAGCACATGTAATGGTACCCTAAGTTTATGCTGAAATGCCCCCCCCCCCCTTGTGGAGCCAAACTACTTTGCATAAGATTTTGTGAATATACCTACATTTCATTGTGTTTGAGAATAAATTTTAGAATTTACATTCAGTTATTTGATGTGCATGTCCATCCTCTTATCATGTCTTATATGTCTATAAAATAATTTATTAAGTTCATTACCTTTATTTCAAAGTTCTTGAAAAATTTCCTGATCTTGTCTCACACTATGCTTAGTTTATCTGCCTAGTTTCTTTACTTCAATTTTCAAAGTTATACTTTGACTTCATTTTCATTTCTTATATATTTTTTCTCTCTCATCTTAATTATATGCTCGGTTCTTATGGAAAATATCTTCCTGACTTTGCCTAGATCCTGTTGTTAAACATTTTATTTAGTTAGTCATTTTTTTGCATTCAAACAATTTCCCTTTCAAAACTTATCACAATCCATCTGCTGTCTCTCCACTGAATGCATTGTTCCATTTAATTTTAAAGTGCCTTTTTGTTTCCGTATAGCATGTTATTAATCTTCTGTACATAAATCTATATTTCATTTTCACAGAGCAATCTAGCAGTACTTTAACCTTTATTACTCATGATCACTGCACATCAAATGTGGTAAAAGCTGAGATGAGAGGAACAATCATCTCCTTAGTACTACAAACAATATCCAGTATATTACATTTCCTGGAAGGTGTCTTTATTTACAATTGTTGTTCCTAGCATACATTGCAAATAATTTCTTTACCAATATCATAGAATCAAAGTAGTTTTGGTCTGTTTCTGGTAAATTTAAATCCCCAGCTTCAATGATTTTTACAGTTTGTATTTCACAGAAGAAATGTACAAATTCCAATAGGTCATCAGCACTTTATTTGGTGAGCTTGTAATCTCTTCCATGCATGTCTTTATTGTCACAACCACACAGTCTTCAGTATTGCTGTTTTGCTGTTTCATCAGTGATGTAATGATCATGGGTCTCATAACAATCTCTAAACCCTATCATTACACCTTAATTTGATTTTTTGTTAGAATGCCCATTACAGAAAAAAAAACGTTTATACCGTGACAAAACTAGATCATATGAAAGATAACATCAATCTTATTTGACTGCAGCAATTTTGCCAATAAATAAATGTATTACAAATGCTTCTAGCTTTAGAAACTAACATGTATAAATCAAATTTTAGAAACTCTGAACTGTTAAATTTCTGAGCTGGCAAAAATGTTGTCCTGTGTTAGACATTGTAATATATCTGCTACAAAAATGGTCTTCCCTTGTCTTGACAAGTAGACTCCATCCTGTCTAAATACATCTGTGCTCCACTTTTTAGAATAGGGCATTTTTTCATATAGGTATTTACCCAAAAATATTTTTATTCACGATGACCTGACTCTCCTTTCTATTTGTGATTTGTGATTTGTGAAAGGTGCATAGCAACACCTGTACAAGCTATGCTACCTAAGAGGGCTGCAAGTTCCATACGGAAAACAAGTGAATCCTTAAAGATGAAATCATTTGTACCAACGTGAATGAAAACAACCACATACTTTCCTATGTTAAGATATTCTAAGGCCTTATTCACATCCTGTACATTTTCTCCCAGCAAGCTTAGCACTTATTTAATTTTCAGTGCCATCTCTGCAAATGTATCAGTTCCTTTAATAATTAAGTCACCATTTACTAGTAATCTGATTGATATGAAGAATTCCCACCTCTAATTCTGTAATGGCTTCTCTTTCTGTTATAAAAGAATAATCTGCATCACAATTAGCCCAATTAATTTCATTGTTTTCACCACTTACCTCATTTGCAAGCATACAATTACCCTAATTGAATCTGTAGCAAAACCTATGAGATGAATTACTAATTGATAATAGAATGATTGTTTCAGGTGTTTTTATTAGAGTCTAAATGTATATATAAGGAAACATTTTTATTGTCTTGTAAGATCTGAAGAAGCGTGTTTTGTCAGCACGCGAAAGCGCTTATCTTTTTATCATATGAAATAAATCTTTATTTTATGCTTTATATCGTGGTGGTCCTATCCTGTTTGTTCTGCATAAGCATACAATTGTCTTCTAGCCATCTTTCTGCTTCCACAGAATGAGTCATGTTGTCAACTTACAGTTTTTCTCCTTTTTTCATATAGTAATGTTCTTTAATCCTTCCAAGTTCAATTTGCATTTCTTCTTTTTAGCCTGTCCCTTGCTTCATTTTTCGATCATCTCTATTGAAAGAAATGTTGTCATTTTCTGTAGACTGAATTCTGTGATAGAAAAATTTTATTATTCCCTTTAAAATTGGGCATTATATAACAAAGCAGTATCCTTTTGTTTAGTATATTTTCTCTTTACATTATAGTCATTAGTCAGCTTCTATTTTTTCATTATTTGTTGTGACCTTCTGCCTTTCTTTCTTATTTTCTTTTATATATCCTGAATCCTCAGACTGCTCCATACTTGTATCCTGAATTCCAACATTGTCATTTGTAATATCATGTTTAATAGGAGTTGAGTGATCTTTTACTAACAGAGAGCACTTCCTTTCCTAAATGTTTTCTATTTGAACTTTGCCTAATATTTATTTTACCAGGTCACTGAGCACAAAGCTACACACTGTTTTGTTGTACATCCACTCAGAAACTTATAACACTTCTTAACATAGATGGCCATTTATTTTAAGTGAAAGTTTATGTTTGCTGAGGGAAGATTTGTCTTGTATAGGCTTCACTGTCATGCTCAGAAAGGAGTTACTTGGTGTATGATGTTCATCAGACACTCTTTCATACAAATTGAAAATCATATTTAAGTTGCTGTCTGTGGAATAGCATATTATGATATGGCAAATCCATTTTGGATCACTCATCTCTTCTTGAAATCCACAGAGAATTTTCTAACTTTACTAGAGTTCAATGTATTGCTCTTAAATTACTCACAGCATCATGATAGACTGACTTTAGGTGATCTCTTTCATGCTTTTTATTTTATTTATTTATTTTACATTTGTTAACCGGGAAATTTCGACTGGACCAGGTCCATTTACAGCAGAGGCCCGGGGAGAAAAGCTCCGAACATTGGTACAACAAAAAGAGACAATACAATAAAAATAAAAATAATTTATACAGTGCTGTGCAATCATCATGTAAAAAATACAACATGGAGTAGACATTTAACCATACACACACTGAAATTATGTATCACATATTGGATAAAGTTAGGCATTTTCCAGCAGAAAACCGTCAGAAATTTACATTTAATGTGCAGGTGTAGAATGTTTTGACAAAGTAGAAGAGCAGAAGCCCTGCAAGAGTAGTAGCAACTAATAGCCAGAGTAACTGGCTGGGTTTTGAATTGCAGTGGGTTAAAGTGAGTAGTTAGGAAGTTGGAAAGAGAAAGGGGAGATGGAAGAGTGAGGGTAAGTTAAGTGATACAAGGGCATAACCAGGTATTAAGTAGATGTGATTTGAGGGAGTTTTTGAATTGTGGGACGGTAGAGGCAGTGGTCAGAGAATTGGGAAGGGAGTTCCAGCGTTTAGCAATGGTGTGGGAATAGAGTGTTTTCCTGCAGTATTGTTTGCCCTGGTGATGCAGAGGACAGATTTTTCACTAGATCAGAGATGCCAATTTGCAGTGTAGTGGGTAAGAAGATTTGATATTGATGTTTTTTTTTTCAGGGTTCTTGAGGATGTTATAAGCAGTAGCTAGCTGGTGGTAGTTAATTAGTTGAAGTAACTCAAGCCATTTTAGTTATTTTAGTGCAGCACAGTGATGTGTTCTGTAAGTGGAGTTTGTAGCAAACTTGGCTATCTTATTGTAACAGGATTCTAGTTTATCTAGGTCAGTCTTTCTAATATGGGTGAAAATAGGTACTGTGTTCAGTAGTGTGGAGCTTCATCTTCTTTTCCTCAGTTAAGGACAATTAGTCATATAATCAATAAAATGTGAATGTATTCAAAAATTCCATCTGTATTTCCATTTGTATTTGTTGATATACCCTACAAAGTGAATGTCAAAGTCCTTATATGGGAATGGGATGTGCATCTTTGACTTCAAACACCCAATTACTTTACAGTCGATCATTTTAATGTTTTAGATGATTAAAATACTGTGGTTCTAGCCCTTTAAGAAATTACATTAGGACATTACAACTGCTGCTACAGGTGCAGTAATTCTAAAAATGTCATCTGTTGGCATTTAAGTGAGCCGTACTTTGAGCTAAGGAAGTCAAAGCCATCACAAGCTGTCACAACATAGAAGATGGCGAATGCTGGTAATAAATGTTAAGACAACAAGAAAACACAAATGTCAACAAATGTCTAGACATTTGTGTACTACTGCATGCTCAGCACACATTGTGGATCCCAGACAGTTTCTCTGCTCTCATTCAATTGAATGTACAAGACAAGGACTAAACTGACAATAATAAAAATGAATACATGTTTTTCCTTAAGAAAAGCCCCAGCAACCTATGTGTGAAACACTTCACCTATTTATCATTCTAATTTATAAATTCAAGTATGTGATTACTTTAATTTATGGGAAGATGATCTCACATCTCCATAATGATCACATTCAATGAATGTGTCCTTCAGCCAACTCTACACTGTGACACAATTGGCTCTCAGACAGCTGTCTGAATGCTAATAAAATATTTGTAAAAATGAAAGACACACCTACTGTCACCTTCAGAATATTCATACAAAGTATCATCTACTTATTTTACAAATTTTGTACACTAATAGGCCAACATGGCTGCTAACAGCTAATTACAGACTACATCACCAATAAGCATTCAAATATTTCAGCCAGAGAACAAAAGAATGTCATTTTTTGTCAAAATTCTGTTTATTTATACTTTCTTTTTAATACATAAATAACAAAAAATTCAATAAAGATAATTGTCAACAGTCATATTGAAACAGATAAATGAAAATTGCATAATGCAAGCAAAATAGTGTAAAAATAGCACACATAAACTTTATACAACCATGCTGAATGCCCAGTCAAGGAAAAAAAAACTAATAGCCATTAATCATTTGTATTTGGCTAAAGAATAACCATGAAAATTTTAATGCTCCAATAATTATAGACATAAAGATAAGAACATATTTAAAGTAAGTATGAATATCCCATAAGCCCAACTTAATTGTCAAGAAAATGAAGTGTTCCTCTTTATTGGAGAATATAATCAAGCAGTACTTTCTAGTAATCAAGAAATTGAGGGTGTAATTTTTGGTTATACATTACTTTTGGGCCATTAAATATTTGATAGCCATTTGTCTAAAACCTTTCCATGTAAGTAAGGATTTGTCTTTCCAATTCAGGGTGATATAATATTTAATGAGGGTAAATAAGGTGATTAAGATTCGTGTTTGTAGTCTTGATAAACCTGGAAGGGGTATATGTAAAATGGCAAATTTCCAGGAGAGGGTGGACTTCTCATAGCCCATTTTGTTTGTAATCTGACCATTTATGAGCACCAAAGTTTGTAGGAACATTTACAGATCCAAAAAATGTGAAATAATTCAGCCATCTGGTTATTGCAATATGTACAAAAAGAAGAAGTTGAGGGGTGAAATTTATTTAATAGAGTTGGGGAGAGATATGCATTATTTAAAATCATGAGTTGTGTAGAGTTAAGTTTTTTTAAATGGAATAGATTTTGATGTTAACTGGATAGATCAGGTTATATGATTAGGTAAAACTGTGGGATCCAGATCAGACCAGTAATTGGAAAAAAGCACATAATTTTGGTAATGAATGGAAATTATAAGTTTGTATGAATTCAAAATCATATTTTTCTTCATTAAGAGTAGGTTCCATAGCACTTTACATGAATTTATACCCACTATATCCAGATAGAAATCCTCCAGAAATTTAGTACACATAACTCTAAGTAATGGTGTAACATATAGGAAGGTTTAACGATAGTCTTATATCAGTGATAGGTTGGATCTTAAAAGGTTAAATGCCTTTTCGCTTTAAGGAGAAGATAAGTATTTAGGTTTAGCATTTTATTGTTAAGTTTAAGATTAATTAATTTATTTTTTATTTTACATTTTTTACCGGGACAGTCCAAGTGGATACATGTCCATTTTCAGCAGAGGCCTGGGGAGAAAAGCTCCACATAGTAATACTTATGCAGATTACACAGGTGTTAGGAAGCAATAACAAAAAGGTGATTATATACAATGGCTTAAGCAGAAGTTAGGAAACATTTATAAAAAACAAAGTGATTATATACAATGGCTTAGCAGTGTCCCCAAGTAGGGACTCACAATTTTCATGGACAGACATAATTAAAAGTAAGAGACATCAGATTGGAAGCAGAGCTTGGTGACGTAGTTACATGTTATGATAATTTTGGTTTATGCTATCAGTTTATAACTAATCAGGGTTGGTACATGGGCATAGCCAATTCACTTTGAGATATTATCTGATGTTCTTTTTGAAAAGACTTTTGGAAGATTGTAGGGTTATATAGTCTGGCAACGAGTTCCAGGTTTTGCCGACGAAGTTGGCAGAGAGGGATTCACCAGCAGAGTTGTTAGCTTTGTGGGTTTGGACCAGTAATTTATCGTCTGACCTTAGGGATTTCAGGTTGCTATATGGCTTAATAATATTTTTAAGTGAGGGGGTCTCCTCAGGTAGTACAGAATTTTGTGAGCTATTAAGAGTCGATTGAAATGAATTAAGTGTAAGGGTTGCAAAATATTAAAGTCACTGGATATGATTATGGCTTTAAAAAGTTTTTGCAAGATACTTATTTTATTTTTTTAGAGATATGTGTACGTAATTTGAGTTTTTTCATATTCTCTTTATTAAGGAAGGGGAGAGCTTTTGGATTAAAATTCAAAGTTTTAACATAGTCATAAAATAGTTCTATCCAGGTTGGGGCCCATTTCTCCTTATCTGGGTTATAATCTGAAACTGCTAGTACTCTGTTACAGCTGATTATGTCGTAATATAGTTTGAAGTCAGGGAGGCCAAGACCTCCTTTATTTTTAAGGTATACAAGTTTTTTGTAAGTGATTCTGATCAATTTAGGTGACCATATAAATTTGGAAAGTGAAGAGTGTAAATTTTTAAAAACTGTTATGTACTAATATAGTAGAAGCATTAAGAACATATAAAATTCTTTGTAGGATGTTCATCTTAACAATGGCCACTTTTGCCAGTAATGAAAGTTGGAGTTTAGCCCATTTAAGGAAATCCTGTTGAAGAGATTCCCATAATTTTGTAATATTACTTTGACAGAATAGTTTTGAATCTTGATGGAAATATATTCCTAAATATTTTAAGGAATAACTTACCTTAATCTCTATAGGTAAAGGGTAGTTAACTAACTGACAAGAATGATTAATTGGAAAAACTAAAGATTTCTCTAGGTTTAATTTATAATTTGAAAGTTTCAAGAAAATATTTATAGAGTTCCAAATTTTTAATATGTTTGGGTTGGATAATGTAAAGTACAAATTAAGGTAATCCACAAATGCAGATAAAGTAATCTTAGTATTGTATAGAATCGGCATATGATGAACAGTCTTCTGATTAATAAGTAAAAATAGGGGTTCAATGTATAAATTAAAAAGATATGGGGACATTGGGCATCCCTGTCTAGTGCCATTTTTAATATCAATCTGAGAATAGATAGTCCTGTTAATTTGCAAATAAATAAAACAATGGAATAAATTTTGCATATCATGTAGCTTCCTCCAAGCGGTATTTGTTTCATTGCCTTTGTAGTATTGCTAAGCTTCTGCATCTATTTTTACACAGATCTCTTAATAGTGCAGTCTCAAATATTAGCTTCATTTTCTTGCTTGTTGCTAAGACAGTGATTAGTACTGCGCTGTGTCCTCTTACTAATGACACCATACATGGATGAAACAGGATACTAGTGACACTATACACGAATGAAACAGGATGCTAGTGACACTATACATGAGTGAAACAGGATACTAGTGACACTATACACAAATGAAACAGGATACTAGTGACACTATACATGAATGAAACAGGATACTAGTGATACTGTACATGGATGAAACAGCATACTAGTGACACTATACATGAATGAAACAGGATACTAGTGACACTATACATGAATGAAACAGGATACTAGTGACACTATACACGAATGAAAGAGGATACTAGTGACACTATAAACGAATGAAACAGGATACTAGTAACACTATACACGAATGAAAGAGGATACTAGTGACACTATACATGAATGAAACAGGATACTAGTGACACTATACACGAATGAAACAGGATACTAGTGACACTATACACAAATGAAACAGGATACTAGTGACACTATACATGAATTAAACAGGATACTAGTGATACTATACATGGATGAAACAGCATACTAGTGACACTATACATGAATGAAACAGGATACTAGTGACACTATACATGAATGAAACAGGATACTAGTGACACTATACATGAATGAAACAGGATACTAGTGACACTATACACGAATGAAAGAGGATACTAGTGACACTATACACGAATGAAACAGGATACCAGTAACACTACACCACGAATGAAAGAGATACTTAGTGACACTATACAGGGATACTAGTGACACTATACACGAATGAAACAGG
This sequence comes from Protopterus annectens, assembly GCF_019279795.1. Taxonomy (NCBI): domain Eukaryota; kingdom Metazoa; phylum Chordata; order Ceratodontiformes; family Protopteridae; genus Protopterus; species Protopterus annectens. The sequence continues at coordinate 1,679,826,791 of NC_056728.1, read as the reverse complement.
ATACTAGTGACACTATACACGAATGAAACAGGATACTAGTGACACTATACACGAATGAAACAGGATACTAGTGACACTATACATGAATAAAACAGGATACTAGTAACACTATACACGAATGAAAGAGGATACTAGTGACACTATACATGAATAAAACGGGATACTAGTGACAGTATACATGAATGAAACAGGATACTAGTGACACTATACATGAATGAAACAGGATACTAGTGACACTATACACAAATTAAACAGGATACTAGTGACACTATACACGAATGAAACAGGATACTAGTGATACTATACATGAATGAAACAGGATATTAGTGACACTATACACAAATGAAACAGGATACTAGTAACACTATACACGAATGAAAGAGGATACTAGTGACACTATACATGAATGAAACAGGATACTAGTGACACTATACTAGTGACATTATACATGGATGAAATAGGATACTAGTGACACTATACATGAATGAAATAGGATACTAGTGACACTATACATGAATGAAACAGGATACTAGTGACACTATACATGAATGAAACAGGATACTAGTGACACTATACACAAATGAAACAGGATACTAGTGATACTATACATGAATGAAACAGGATACTAGTGACACTATACACGAATGAAACAGGATACTAGTAACACTATACACGAATGAAAGAGGATACTAGTGACACTATACACGAATGAAACAGGATACTAGTGACACTATACACGAATGAAACAGGATACTAGTGACACTATACACAAATGAAACAGGATACTAGTAACACTATACACGAATGAAAGAGGATACTAGTGACACTATACATGAATGAAACAGGATACTAGTAACACTATACACGAATGAAACAGGATACTAGTGGCACTATACACGAATGAAACAGGATGCTAGTGACACTATAAATTAATGAAACAGGATACTAATGACACTATTCACAAATGAAACAGGATACTAGTGACACTATACATGAGTGAAATAGGATACAAGATGTGCTTGAAGATTAAGAAAATAACACTAATGAAGACAGGAGAAGTGGCTTCATGAGTAAAATTAAAGATGTTATGACCTTAAAGGACATGTTTTGTGTACGCTTGAATTTGGATGTACAGCTAATGCAAAATTATTTCTTGAGTCAGAGCAATACAACTTTAACTAATTAGTCAAATGGGACATATGACTGACAAACTGAAAACAGAAGCTCTATTATTAATATATGATGATTTTTAGGAGTCCAAACAACACAATGACAAAAATATATATATATATATATATATATATATATATATATATATATATATAAATTTATAAAGGTTGCTTAGGCACGTAAGCAGAAATTTTGCAGATGGAGGAGAAGAATCTCTGTTCTCTATATATAAGTGAAAGTAATTCACTTAAAGTATGACTCCTACTTCCAGAGGCTCTAGTATAAAGTACACAGCCAAGACACTTTGGATACAAAATGGGAAAATAAAGCTGTGACTCTGAGTAAGTCATTCAATCAGAGAGTCCCCCAGGATTTCCCACAAAAAAGGCACTTATGTGCAATGGGTTTACCAAATAACAAATTAACAAAACAATCCCTCCATCTGTCCGTCAATCCATCCATCCATCCATTCATCCATCCATCCATCCATCCATTTTCCATCCATCTATCCATTTTCTAAAACTCTTTTACTGGTAAGGAGTGCAGTGGTAGCAATCTAAGTAACACAGACCAGAGTTCTCTAACCCTAGCAGCTATCCTTGGAGATCCCAATATGTCCCAAGGACACCTGAGACATATAATCTCTCCAGAATGTGCTGAGTTTGCCCCTCAGGCTCCCCCAGAAGACAATGCTTGGTAATTTTTCCATAAAATATAAGAAGACACCATCATCAGTAAGGGTTCAAGCACCTGAATTGGCTATTCCTGACTTGGATGATCTGCAGATGTACTGTGAAATCATCCAAGATTGCTTATCCCCTTTACAAACACTGAAACCGGTAACTCTTTGAAGGAACCTTGTTTCTGCCAGTTGTGTCATTGATCTCATATTTTGGTTCACTAGCTCATGACCATAGCTGAGGAGGATATAGATGTATATTGAATAATAGATTGATATCTTCAGGCTCAGCTCCTCCTTCAGTAACATGGTGTGGTACAATTCCTATAGTACTACAGTTGCTAAACTCCATCTACAGGTCCATCTTCTGATTACCTCTACCTTCACTTATATACATGATCTCAAAGTACATAAAACGTTCTACTTGAGGTAGCTGCTATCTGCGTATCTGTAGAGAGCAATTGACTCACATCTGGAAGAGGGCCATGGATCCTGATTTGGAGGTAGGGATTCCCTTCTAATCTGCTTTATACTCAGTAGTGAACTACTCCTGTGTACACCAGGGATTACAGTCATTTGAGATGAAATTGGTGACGTTATCTGAAAGTAACACAGACACAACTCTCACTTCACCAAACTGGATACTCCCCAAACCTCAGTTACCCCTTGTTATTTTGTACATGAAAATCAAAGATAGAAGGGGAGAAAAGACACATTGTTGATGAAGTCATATACAGCTATCTTGAAAATATTCAGCTTAAGTACAAGAAGTCAGACACAACAGATGTTCCCAAGTACAGAGACTGAATGGCAAACAGCAGTGGCTCCAGAACCCCATATCTATGCAGCATCACCCACAAGATATTCCTAAATATGCCCTCCTATGTCATTTCCAGGGCTATAAAGCACCTATAAACAGGACTAGAAAACTCTTAAAATACTTCCAGTACCTTCACAAGATAAAATAGTTTATCCACTGTTACATGGCCAAGAAGGAATCCTCATTGCTCTTCATGAATCAGAGGCTTGCTTATTCAACAGAGTCTGCTTTCCTGTAACCTGGCATAGGCTTCCCATAAGGATATGGAATTTAATCCGTCCATCTCTTTTTAAAAAATAGGGATCAACACTCGAGTTTGTCAATCCAAAGAAACACTGAAATGTCACATTTAGCGAAGACAGACCAACAATATCCATTGCCTTCAGCATTTTTTGTTGAAACTCATCTACTTCTGCACTTTTACAGATGTGACTTGCAGTCAGTACAGTGACTTCAGCTGCAGAAATGAACCTAATCTTATCGGCTATTTCTGGCTCAGCTTCCTCAGAGGATGTCATGTCCACTGGATTCAAGACTTTCTCAAAATTTTCCTTCAACATCCTAATGATACCCATCAGTCAATGATTCTCCACTTTTTCTGTGAAGAGCCTGACTGATGTTCTACCTTCATTTCATGATGTTGTAGAGGATTTGCAAGAATATCTTTGAGTCCATCTGAAAGCCATTTTCCATTGCCTCACTAAACTCCTCCCATACTTAGGCCTTCCTTTCACTTCAATAACTGCCTTAGAGGCTTCATTTCTGGACTGTTAGAACATATAGGTCAGATCTGGAAATCTTGCCTGTAAACATTTCATCTGAATGAGTTACTTTTTAGCAATTTTTTAAAATATTTATTATTTTATGTATTCGACCTTTTTTGGTGTAAGTAGCAGCATAAGGACTGACTTTATTCTGAAGTGCTACAGCTTTACAATGTTGGTAAGCACTGATTTGAATGTGGAAGAGATGAAAAGCTTGGCAAGGTCAGTATTTATCCTATTCCTCCCTCTGTTTCCATTTCCACAGCTACCTGTAAATGTTTAGTACTCTTTCTGAATAATAAGTAATATGACAATGACAGTGGTATCGACTGAGATGCTGCAAAAATACATAACGCAGTGAGATGATGATGTGAGTGAACAATCACAGGGAGGTTGAAATATACAATGAAATGCAATCATGCTCCAACTCTATTATGTCATCAATAGTGTGCATGGTTTGAGGGTGTTAAATATTTCCTTAAGAAACACAATACAGTTTTTGGTGTACAGGCAGAGATGGTCACAGACATTCCAGAAGTAATGCACAGTATTGTATTCTGAAAAGTTAAGGAATTAGAAGAGCAGATGGTTAAAATTAAATGGCAACAATGAAATATGCTTTATTTTAAAGTAAATGTCAATGTAACAGGGTTCTGAGAGGACTTAAGAGTTGTTAAATTTCAAACAGATAATGTCTGTTCAACAGAATTTTCAAAATCACTGCCGAAATAAATGAATTACTTAAGCTTACTTATTGATTTTAGTGTCAAATGCATGGATATTCTTTTCAAAGAAATTGATATAACTAGACAAGTTGCATTTAGCATCGAGCAATGAAGCAATTCGAAGAGGGGTAGATGTTATAAAAAATAAAATTGGCAAACAAGATAACAGTTTGAAGGTGAAGAAGTATGGTTCATTCAGATGATAATGATTATGAGCAATGGCATGAAGTTCAACCAATCACAGGTGAATGACTTCCACACAAGATGGAGAAGTATCTGCCAGTAAAAGTATTTTTTTTAGAAGAAAAGTGATACAATTGCAATTCTTAAGACATTCCCGGAGGTTAAAGAAGAGGCATTTTTTTCAATGAACAAACAGACAGCAGAAGCGAACCAATATCAAAGCTAAAAAGTATCCACTATGACCACTGTCAGTAAATTTATTAAGTGCTTTCATCCACTTTTCAACTAAACTTCATCAAAATAAATTAATGCTCTCTAACAAACAGTTTAAATAACCCTGTACAGCACATGGCTTATGAAGTGAAAAAACATGGTTCACATATAAACAGAAAACATTTATACATTAAATGATATACAAATATTAAACTATACTTAAAAGTCTAATTGTTGACATTTAGCTTACTAGCAATCATTAATTTTAAGTCTATGATTTTCTAAAATAAATTTAAGGTCAGATTCATGAATGGCTACACTTAGTACAGCTATTGTGCACATAGCACTGTACTATTCATTATTCATTATATGGCTGTACACTTAGTATAGACCCTCAAAACAAGAGTAAATGACAAAATGTGCTATTGAAAACATACGTAGATGAAGTACATGCTAATTAGTCAATCCAACATGGCAGAGCTATTTTGTACTCTTAGTGTAGCCATTTGACCTGAAATCCAAAACAGTCATGATTATACTTAGAAAAAAAAGTTATGGGTTGTCTGTTGCCATCATTAACCTGTCAGTGCAATAGGCTTTAAATCAAGGTGTTGCTGGCAGACCTTTGCTAAGATGAAGAAGAAGCGTGTCTATATCATGTTTGACTTAGGGACTGCATGACACATAATGTGTAGAACAATACCAGATAAACAAGGAAACAGTAGAGAAAATAAAAAACCTCTTCTGCCCTCACCTAAGGCCCAAGGTAAGTGTGGCATCTTTTTAAAAAAAAAAAAAGGTTATGATTATTGCTTAATCCCATATGCAAGTAGTTTTATGTCCCTATGATGAGACATCTCTCATGTGTACACTAATGTCAGTAACAGTGTATGACCGATGTCATCAATATTTAGCTATGTACTTCACCCAATAATGTCCATCAGTAATTTCACTTTCTCACATATATATATATATATATATATATATATATATATATATATATATATATATATATATATATATACAACCATAAGTAAATGAAAAATGTGCAAAGCACATGGCACAGTCATCATCACTAGCATAGGGTAGGGGTGGGAGATACATGAGGGCAAGCCTAACACCAAAGACGCTGCTGTGAATTATTAAATTATATTGCATGCTTGGAAGTTCTGCAGTATACACACTGGTGTTGTCCTCCATATCAAATCTAATTTCAGTAATTCTGTGTGACCGCTCTGCTGAGGTGTTGGGGATCTCTGATATTGGACAGGAGCTCCTCAATTTCAGTTACTGGTGGTTTATTAACAGGACCCCCCACCCCAACAGGATCCATATGTTCCCAAGTAACTTCACATACTCTACATATTATGTACATTATTATGTTGCTGGCACTATGTCAGATTTTGTGATATGCATGGCAATGGCCTCATAAACCATTTACACAGTTGACCATCTGCTCTGAGACATGGTCACGGGAGTACTTATCACCTCTGCCACTTTCTAAAAGGAAGGAGTCATGTTGACATAGTGCCTGGATAATACCTTCATTCTCTGCATCACTGTATGGCATTTTAGAGTGTGCAGAAGTCTTAGGTACCATAGCCCTTTATGATTTGAAACATAAACAAAATGTAAAATACAAAATTAAGACACAAGTGATTGTTAATAAAAAATGAAAGTATGAATGCATGCATTCATCATGTACAAAATAATTTAAAAATTAAAGTACACACAAGTAAATACAGAACCCTCACAAAAAATAAAGGAAATGAAACACAAGTGTGCACACTATGTAAGGAGCAACAACATTTTAGCATTAACAAAAGCAATGTACACTTTTACATTACAAATGGCTAAAATTGTTGTTGGATATCCACTTGTGGTGATGGTGGTCAGTTATACATCACAGGTTTAACACTTTTTGTGGGCTACAAATGTCAAAAGTTTGACCTTGCTGCTAACTGATGCAACACTCTTCTGCAATAATTGGTCCGATAGCCGTAGAAAATTTCCATAATATCATGTTACATTCTTTACAAACATTTGTCACCAGCAATGGAAAACAAAGCAAACAGTAACTCACTGGGTCTTTTGTGAAATGCAGTCTATCAGTAAGGTTGAAATACAGCATTATGTGAAAAACAGCAACATACCTTTTCATGAAGTCAATTATGAAAGCAAATAGCAACATGGAACTCTATGAATCTGAACAGTTTCCTCTACCATGATACAATTTCCTTGGCTACTCAGTTACCTTGATTTAATATAGATTCAGCCTTCTGAGCAATATGAATATGCAAATGAGGTGTGAACTCATTGGCATACATGAATTCCAAAATCTGCACTAAGTGCAGGGAATGTAAACATAATGCAAGGACATTTGTGATTGTGTGCACGTGCCCTACCTGTACAAGGAAGAGCACTGAGTAGTGTTAGTTGCTCAGGCTTAGCAAGTGATTACTCTGAATGTAGGAACAATGTTTCACAGTCTGTCCTCTTTGATGTACACTTACCAAGGTTGTGTGAGGGAGAAGAAATGTAGCACTAAATTCTGGGATTACATTGATTGAGTTTGGATAACAAAATTCCTAACATTTTTTATTAACTGTTCATGACCACATTTTGTGCCTCTCAGTAACAGTTCTAATATATCGGTGGCAAATACTGATAATAATCTCAAGTGTGTGCTGTTAATTCACTAGTGTGATGGTTCAATTACAGAGAGGCTGTTGTTTGTGTAAACTTACTCATGCTTAAGTGCATATGTTCATACTGAAAAAGAATAAAGTAGAAGAAACATCAGAAATGTACATTTAACTAAATGTTTCATAATGTTTCATTTACTTTATATATTTTTTCTTGAATCATTTGCACACCATTTGGCCTTGCCCACTCTTGACTAGCAGTGCTCCATAGCAGTGAGCAACACTTCACTTATGGTAAAATGAAAAATTTAATTTGGAATGTCATCAGTAGCGCAACTGAGACTGGTGCCAGTGTGCATTTGTCAGCACTCTAGAAAGTATTGAGTGAAGAAATTCCAGCTGTCAACTAGCTATGTCTGTGGCACATGGTGTAAATGAAGTGAACTCAAAGAAAGACGTCACATAATGTAGGGTTCAAATCCAGTTTACTGACATTTTTTATGACTGATTTTAGAATAAATATTGACACCCAATGTTGTATAGGAAATGAACATGCTAAAATCTGTGACACATGATAAGAAATTTACCTGTAGTCACTGTGAATTGATGTTACAAATGTGTTATTGCAAACTCACCTCTTCCCATTATTAATAACAAGATGTGCTATGGATGTTGTGCCATATGACATTTTGTACAGTGTGCTAACACAAAAGCAGTAACATGAATAGTGTGGGCATATGTATCGTATATGCTGGAGAATGTACCGATATCTCAAAATTATTCATCATAATAGTTATGCAATATATTGTAAACTTTGATATCATGAGTAATTAATTGTATGTACTGTGTCAAGAATGACCTCCAGTCATTGTCTGGGTGTCTCCTTTCACAGTAATTGTCATTACATGAAATCCTGATGATGTGTGTCCTAAATGAGGGCGAGAACAAGATTCTCACTGTTCTCAAGCTGAACATGGAAGTGCTTCTGAGCTCTCCTACCTATTCCCAATCATTGTGTCACCAAACCTTTTATGTCCATCACCATCCCTATCTGTCTTGTACATCCTGTATGTCTGTACCTACTACCTATTCTACCCTATCTACCATGTCTGACCACCTCATTCCTAATCACCTTCCCCAACATTCCTCTCTCTCCAAAAAAAAGAACATCTGTCCAATAAAAGGTTACACCCCATACATACCTCTCCACTTTGCTAATGGGTCATCTTGACACATTCAATTTGGTCCCGTTGGCTATACAGCATTATTCTGTTGTCACCTATCCCTGGTGTGGCGACTCTCCCAAGTCATGAAACTGTGTGTTCAATGCCACATTTATGTTCTGAAAAATGAGTAGCTAAGGTGATCTCCCACCACCCTCCTGCAAATTCCTGTAACTTGTGTCCTACCTTCTGTCCCCACAATTTCACACCTATCATATCAACCCCTTTTTTACGCATTTGATCTGTCAAAAATTTGAATCAAATACTACACACATGGCCAGAACTGACCCATTGAAAACATACACTTTTTGTCCTCAGCATTTGCGTGGATGCTGGCATCATGCACCAATGCTGAGTGGCAATGAATGCTGTTTAACTTCTTATGGCAAAAGCTGAGGATTTTAATTTCAGCCTCAGTAGCCTGGATGCTTTCATTGCACCATGAGAGTACAGAGTAAAGACACTGCTTTGAAACAGTTACTCTAACAGTTGTTAGGCTACTGGATGTAACGAGCTAGAAGTTCCTATCTGGTGTGTTGAGATATAACAATATTTTTGCATAGTGTCATGGGTTCAATTACAGCTGTTTGTCAAATTACTATTCATTGATATTTTACATTCCTGTCATATGTTTAACTGCAAATGTCTGTATGTATCACCATTCATAACATTTCATTAACATACTGTTTGAATAGTGCAAAAAGAAGACATTTCTAAAAACATTCAATCCCAACAAGAAGACTTAGTAAATCACCCTTATCCTGTTCATGTCTTAATCTTCTTGCTCCTGTTCTACTTCTTCTTGGTCCCTATAGCAAGCACTTTATTGGGCAGAGCATGACAGATTAATAATGAGGAACCCGAACAGAAACACATCATAAAGATATTGCTAAATGTACCATAGCCAAAACTCTTGGTATTTCTCTCTCCATCACTCTCTCTCTCTCTCTCTCTCTCTCTCTCTGTTCCCCCTTCTGCTTCAATTAGTTGACATTGTTCCTTCAACTGTATGATTGAAAGTGTATGCAGCAGGAGCTCCTTTGTGTTGTGGTGAGATAATGCTCAGATCTAGAGATTGATTTTTACATACTTTCAAGGGTTCTAATCCAGGCGTTAGCAAACTGTTATTAGCTGCTTTTAGTACAAAATTTTATGTGTAGCTGTTGCCTACATATTATTATTTTGAACCACCATTTATCCTGCTTCTGCCAGAATCTAATTGGTCGCTGCCTCCCTCTCCCCTTTCTATGTATCTTCCCCCTTTGAGCTAGCCTTTCTCCTCTGCATTTGCACAATGTTTAGTGATGAGCAGCACCTGTAATTTATGACAAATGGGTGTACACAGCTTATGGCACAATCTTGTGAGTTTTTGAATTCGGCTGCATTACACTGTTGCCCTTTATACTGTGCTTAGCTTGGCCATGCTATGCATAGCCAGGCTAATATTTTCTAGAACAGGCTGAAAGAGCTGAAAGTATACCACACATGATGATCCAGTTGCAAAGATCATTAGGAAACAAGCTGCCCACATATTCCTGCCTTCATGATAAATGTGTAAATCATGACACATAAGTTAACATAACACATTTCTGTTCTGCATTACATCATTTGTTATGATGGTCACTGTAATGTGCCCCTTATGTAATGTTAAAATTGTCATTATTGTGATGAAGCATGATGCTGACATTCTTTGTTGCTTCATTATTTTGTGACTGTCCCTTCAAATCAGTAAAATTAAGGTTGTGAAGTAACATTCCCTGTGAGATGTATTGACTTAATTCAAATGTCTGCAAAATGCTTTTGGTATATTGTCAAGGGTTCAAATTCAGAAATATGTGAAAGTCATATTTAATGTTTTAAATATATTACTATTATATTTCTAAGTGTTGTTTACATATCTTAATAGCACACAATTATCCTGCGTATGTCTCAATCACTGCTATATTTTCTGATCCCCTCCTTACTCCCTTTTGGGAACACTATCTTGTTCAAATCTTGCCTGAATAATTATGGTGATAAACTATAAAACAACACAAATATGTGCAGAAATTAACCATAAACTAATCTATTAGTATGTTTGTATGTGTATTCCTGTCACCAACTGTCCACCATCTCCCACTCCTTCTGTTTCATCAAATAAACCTCCTTGATTTAGAACTGTTTCCCTAAGCCATGTTTTTATCAGCAATAACATCTTGGTCCCTCATATGTTTCATAACACACCTGTAGCATACATATAAGGACTGAAAAACTGCAACTGTCACGACTAATATGTAAATCATGACACCTTAAATATAACCATAACACATATCTGTTCTGTATTCCATCAGTTTTTGACATGGTTGTATATGCATACAGCACATTTGCATGAAGGTCAACATGGAGCATCACAGTGTACTGCTAATTCTCAATTTAAGTTCAACACCTGAAGATATGTTTCACTTCCAAGATAGCTGCACACTGATCAACAGCTTAACTTCAGCTCTCTCAGTGTTAAACAGAAATGGAGAAACTGCAGCCAGTGATATTGTCAGCTTGAGTAAAATGAGTTACTGGCTAGTAGGTACACTGTCTGTATGCCTGCAAAGAAGAAACTAAGAGAACATGAAAAAAAACTCAACCACAAAAGGTGAAGAGAAAACACTTGCTGGGAAGAATCATGCAAACTGTTCAGCAAAAAGCAGTTCAAGCTCCAGTTTTTGTGTAAGACATGTCTTCCAGAAATCTAGAGGAAAAATAAGTAAAATGAGCTCAGGGCCAATTAAAAAAATGAAACACTGAAGTAGCATATCAACTCAAATAATAAAAGGCTGACACAATGAAGAAGCTTTAAACATATAGTCAGATGAGCTGATAAAACTGTAAAAATCAGAGGTCAAAATGAAGAAAAGGCTGGCTGACTATGAGAATGCTCAAGAAGAGATGTTTCAAAAACTGATAGAATTGAAAGACAGAGCACATAGGGGAAACTCTGAGATTTTCCACTGTACCAGAGAAACTAGAAGGAACAGACTGTACTCATTTTATGAAGTCACAAATAAGCAACTGGACTGGTATTCCACAGCATAAACTGTTAATTGAAAGGATACTAAAAGAGCACATCTTGTGTATGCTCCAAATATGGCCATGAGAAAGAAGCCATTATTTTTGCAAGTAAAGATGCAAATATACTAGCAGAAAGAGCTGACAAGATTGTGGAAAAAGGTAAAGTATTAAAAATTGGAGGCAGTATGGTGCTTGTGGAAAATAATTTTTCATTGTACACTGGGCAGAAGAGAAACAAATTTATTCCAATAATCAAGGAATGTCAAGAGGAAGGTGTGAGATTCAAGCTGCTGTATCCAGCTGTCTTCAGAATATTTTTTCTCAGTGGATAAAAGTTATTTTTGATTCAGAACAGGCTAAGGAGGAAATGCAAAAATTTGACCAACAAAAAGTGAGCCATCAAGCAGAAGGGGACTCTGCTTCTCATTCTGGTAGTAAAGCATGTGGAGAGATTCTGCCAGTGAAACATTAGCACTGTCACAAAGGAGAATGCTTGAGAAACAGCAAAAAGCAAAAAAGTTGACCAGGAAAATCGGGAGTACCAATGAATTGAACTGGAATCTGTAGTTGGGAGATAGAGCTGAACAGGAAGAAGACCAGCAACACAGAAGTTAGTGAATACATGTGAGATTGCAAAGCATCAATTGCACTTGTGAAATACAGCTGTATAAGAAAAAGTGGAAATAGTGGACTTTTGTTGACTTTGCTAAAATGGTGTGGAGCTGAAAAACATTTGCCTCACTTCATTTCATTAATGTTTGGAAAGGCTCTGAGTGGAGGGGAGGAATAAGTAAAAAGGCAGCAGTAAGTAAAACAATTTATTTTCTTAACAGTATTTCTCTGAAATTTTCACAATATAAATTGCATATTTTATAGTAAAGTATTTTAGTTGTTCTTGTATGTGATAATGTTATTAAAGTAAACAGATGCCCTGCCTTTTTTGTTCCTCTTGTCTTTCTTTCTTGCTTTCTTGGCTTCTCTTGTCTTTCTTTCTTTCTTTCTTGGTACTAAGAAATGAAGCCATTACAGTGCAAAAAGAGAAGGAAAAGCTAGACAAAAGCATGTTTAATAAATTGCAATCTCAGGTCGCTGAGGTGGAGGATGGGGTGTAACAGTACACAGATCATAATATACATAGAGCTGGTATGTTTTCTCTTACTTTTGCATGGGAGAATGCCTGGATTAAGACCTAATAACACATTTAAAGTAGAAACAAGTAAATATGAAAACATCAAATATAATGAAAAGTTTTCCTTTAGCAATAAATGTTTCAGCTTGTCTTTCAGGCTGCAACACAAGAATACAGTTTCCCTTTTCTCTTACTTCTCCATGGAGGCAAGCTGATAATAGGGCAATAAATGACAGGACATTAGTTTCTTCAAGGCTAAATGTTAATGATTTCTGAAAGTTTGCAGGTAGTGTTTCACATGGGGGGGTAAAGATAAAAAATGAACAGGTGCCAATTAGTGTAAATAGAAGCACAGGCAATAACATGCAACTTAGCATGGAGAATTTCAATTTCTGATTAATTAAGACCAGAGTTAATGGCTGTCTATTTGGCACAAATGTTCCTATTAGAATGGTTGAACTTCATTATTTGAAGATGTATGTAATTGTGTGTGTTTGTATTATGTTACGAGGTTATGGGGGTGTTCTATAGGTGTTTGTTGTTTGTTTGAGGGTCTTTATTAAAACAAAAAGTCTTGTAAAGTGTAACACAGGTTCCAATGTTGATGATAAGAAAACTGTATAAAGGATTAACCTGCCAAACACTAATGGGTGCGTATCTCACAAAAACTGAATCTTGGAATGTAAATGGTCTCACAGGTACAGACAAAAAGGAAAGAACACTTAATTATATTAAGAAGGGCAGAGTGCAAAAAGCAATGCTACAGGATACACATTTGAAAAGAAGTGAAAATGTAAATTTGATAAAGGATGTCAGGATGGATTGTCTGCAGATTATCAGGGACAAAGGAAAAGTGGAGTACTTATATTAATTGTTAGAGGAGCTCTAGTAGTGATAGAAGAGGAAAAAAGATAATAATGGCAGGTTTGTAGTAGTAAGGAGCTGCTGACAAGGGATAACAATTACTCTGGCATGTGTTTATATTCTACCTAAAACTACTATTTTGGAGTTTTACAAAAAATGGGAGAAATAATCAGCTTTTGCAGGGGGGACTGGAATTTGATTTGCAATAATGAGAATGTATCTTGGGTGCCTAGAAGGGAAAATATGACATCTCAAGATATGATTATGCATGTGCTAATACTTTGTCATCAGCTGCGCAGGGGCGAGGAATAAAAAATATTGCAACAAAGAATTATGCGTCAGTTGTACAACTTCTGTATATGCTACTGCAATTTTGAAACCAAGATATCTGCATTTCACAATGATGTTGACTGGGTTAAGTCAGTCTGTTAATATATGTCTGAGTCAAGCTGTTACCCTTACAATGATGTGTAACCTCTTCACACATAATCTGTCACTATTATTCAGGAATGCACTGTCATAGTTCAGAAGTCTCTGTATTGTCAATGCTCATTGTCCAAGCATGAGACAATGCAAATTACACTAATACAAAAGTGCATACTATTTGCATACACTCATCACGGGGCGAACTGTAATGAATAATTGTTTCACAATCCACTGTTTTATAGCAGTGATCGCCATTAAAATACCATACTGTGAAACAGGTACATGACTCTCCCAGTAATGCATTGCACATGAATGACAGTATATAGATGTCATCAGAGCAGTATGTAATTAATGGGACAAGTGCATTGCTGTTACATTGGCCTGTTCTGACACATGCATTTGCCATAGAACTTCTGATGCACACTAGCTTATCATCAAAACACTGATGTATTAATACTTATAAATGTGCATTTTCACACCTTTAAAGTAAGACTTCTACTGTTGCACTTGCAATTCATACAGTGTTCTCTAGATTGTGTAACTAGTTAGGTAGGGGATTTTAATCTGACAGTGGTGAACTTGTATGTGGTTCTAGTATTAGATAAGAAAAACTTCAACAACAGATGCGCTGTGCCCACTTTTACTCAGGAGAAAACTTTAACTTTGGAGACAGCTCTCTCTGTACTGCATCCTACTTCTAACATCTTCCCTGCAATAAATTAAAGAGGACATCCTGTCAAAAGTGCATACTCTCCCCTTAAAATTCAGACTTCACATGTGGTGTTTGCAATTCCTACTTTGTCCTGTAGATTGTGTAACTAGATAGGTAGGAGGTTTGAATATGACAATGCTGAACTTGGTTTTGTGTGTATGTGTGTGTTTGCATCTCATGTGTCAGTTACATAGAACTTTATTGACAGAAGTGTTGAATCTACATCCATTCAAGTAAACATTTACAAATGGAGGAGACTGCCCCTCCTCGTCTAATGCCACTTTCACCACAAACATCTTCCCTGCATCACACTGATGCAGTTAAAGTTTCAAAAGTGCCATTTCCACCATTATAAGCCAGACTTCTTCTGTAGCACTTGAGATTCATACTTTGTTCTCTAGATTATGTAACAAGATAGGTAGGAGGCTCAGTTCTCTGATTGATGAACATGTGCGTGTGTGTGTGTGTGTGTGTGTGTGTGTGTGTGTGTGTGTGTGTGTGTGTGTGTGTGTGTGTGTGTGTGTCTTAAGTGTCAGGGATGTATAACAAACAATATTTTCTTCCACTCAGGGAGATGACAACCTCATCCCACTTTTAACACCAACATCTTCACTGCACCACACTGTCTTCCTGTTAGAAGTGTTCTGTCTCACAGTATAAATGTCAGACTAGCTCTGTGACACTTGCTGTTAATACAGTGCTCTATTGATTGTGTAACTAGAAAAGTAAAGTTTCAAATACAGTAGACTCCCTCTTATTTGGTCTCACTGGGACCAGACCTTAGACTGGATAAACAAATGGCTGGTTAATCAGAAAAAGCATACAAAATAGCATTTATAAATTGTAAATCAGATTAAAAAGTTACATATGTATGTTGTATGTAATGTTTATTCATTAGAAGTGAACACAAACAAGAGAGAGAAAGTCTTGGAAGTCAAAGTTTCAGTTTTAAGACATGGCTTGTAATTATATTGGCAATGTGTTTGATAGTATGTGGTGGTCATGAATATGTGGATCTACACTAAGTAAGGTTTAAGAACTTTGCTTACAGATATATGTAAGTGAATAAACAAGGGCCATTTTGCATGGGCAACTCCTGGTGACTATATGTTAATGACCATAAGTTTGTAAACTTGAAAATTCATAACAGTGTTCTGAGGGTTAGAGGCATTTAGGAGAGGTTGATAGCATGTAATTAACAGGGCTCTGGGATGGCAGAATTGGTTACTACATCTACCAATTATTGGGTTGGTTGTTGCATTAGTTGATACAGTCATTAAATACAGGTAAGTTACTCTTATGCGGTCTCACTTTAATCTGGTATTTCTGAACGTCTAGGCTTATCATTTTAATTTTAAAATGTTAAAATATTGAAACAGAAACGAACTTGCAATATATAAAATAAAAACTGCAAGTTTGTTTTTTTCAATATTTTAACATTTTAAGATTAAAACGATAAGCCAAGACATTCTGAAGTGCCCAGAGGAGGGTGAATTGTTGTTCTCTGTTGTCTGTTGCTACGGCTAAAGCAGAAATTTGAAGGCCGGTTAAAAAGGAGGCCAGTTAAAAGGAGGCCAGATAAGAGTTACTCTACTGTACAGCATTGCTTAAATAGTATGACTGTGTGTACCCTCATGTACAATTGCCTACATCACAACACACTTTATATACACTTCCACTTAGGAGAAATACTGTCAATGGTCAAGGGCTACCCTATAAATTTCTAGCATCCCCAGGCAAAACCCAGTTTTCTGAACAAACTGATTACATAATTTTTTTTTAAACCTGCACTATCTTGCAGCTGTATTATGACTTTCCTTGTGGGACTGGCTGTGGATACTGTGCTCTGTAGACTGTGTAACTAGATAGGTAGGTGGTTTGACTCTACCATTGATTGACTACTGTGAGTGTGTATTTCTCTGTTGTGCTGTATAACTGAGGCTTTAAATGCATATAAGATGTGTAGCTGTGCAGTGTTAGTGTGATCTTACACCACTTTCTTTCCTTTTTAGCAGAGCCATCACCCTATTAAACAATGATGCCATCCAGTCAAATGTGTACTGTCACCATTGTAAAACAGTATCTTATGTGGCACTTACAGTTCATGCAGTATTCTCTAACTTGTGATCTTATGCAGTTTTTTCAAATCCAGCCATTACTTCTTAGACTCAATTGTGTCAGTATGACTGTGAAGGAATATGTAGAAACAGTATTGTCACACATATCTACTGTGTACATGTAGAGCTTGGGAATTCCTCTTATAAGAACTGCTGCTCATTTCTCACAGAAAAATGCTTTATTTAAGACTGATGATGACATTTAATTAAATTATCCTTTTACAAGAGTAGTAGTAAACCTTCTCCTCTGGCATGATGAAATGACACAGTGCTGTGTATGTTATTGACTTAGTAAGCCATGTGTTCAAATCCATAATTAGCTAGACACTGGGCATGATTTGGAGTCTACCATCACAGTGTGCATTACACATCACATGTGTTTGGCTCTATCAAGCATTAAGCAATAGTCTGTGGCATATTGCAGCACTCTTTTAACTGAATTACATGCACATATATGCTTACAGCAGTTGCATGATGTAATGCCTTTGAATATCCAATTATCTCACAGTTTTAGTACAACTTCTGCTGTGGCATATTCATTCTTCACAACATCATGTAGCTTCTGTGGTCACATAGGTAGGTATTCAAAACCCACAGTGATTGACTGTAATCACTGTGTCTCAGTATAATGTTATATATGACTGACATCTGCCAAAGTTTTAATGTGTACAATTACACTGGCAGGGGCTTCCATGTCCCTTTTACCTAAAAAAATGGTTTGTAACAAAATCATACAAGGAGTCTTACAGTTGTTTTAAAACTTCCGCTGTGGCACTTGTGATTCATACACATTTCGTTAGCCAGTGAACTGACACAGGCAGCTGTTCAATTCCAGCAAAGGACAGCATTACATGAATTTTCTGACATCACACCATTGCATCAAGTTATTATTATCCATCTATATGCTGGACAAACAAATTTCAGCACATTATTTGGATTTCATGACAGAGAAATAGTTGTTCTGGGATTTTTGCAGTGTGACTGCTCCACTGGCACATGCAGTGAATAATGACTTATAGCATATCTACACAGATAGTGTGTGGTTCAGTTCTGAAACTGTGTATGTACAACACCATGTGGATAGGGAAAAAAACTTACTTGGTCAAGCAACATTGATATTGGACTGCTCACAGCTGTGTGAACATTAATATAGGTATCCCCCTTTCATCAGTCTGGCAAACTTTGTATAAATTAACATCAACGCACCTTCACTACTTTACACCTGAATTTCATGTATTCATGACAAGATCCATTATTATCTCATGTGACAGATGCAGTTAATACACAGCTCTGTAGAGTGGTAATATTATTGCCAGGGATTTGAAACTGCTAACATCTGTCTATCAGATGACTGCATCACATAGTTTCTTAGAGACAGGAAACAGTTATGGTTCAGTAAGAGGCCACATTTCTAGGTCTCACCCCCCCAAGCTAGGAGATCCATATCCATTACAGTAGGAGACCAATGTAATCCCTTCAAGAGTGCTCTTCGTGACACAACCAGTATGCCTACTTCTATTGTATCAACTCTCTAGCACATGCCAGGACAGACATCAGAGAGATGATTTCTATCCTACTATGTGTTCGAGTCTGGCAAGAAGCAAATGTTGAATATGTCAGGGATTAATCACAGCCATTGCTTCTTCTCAAAATAATAATGCTCTGTATTACATGCCTTCATACATTTATTTATTACTGTAATTCTTTTGTTTGCACTATAGAGCCTTATAGGACATTAGAGTTTCTAGAACATTCTTACTGTATGTCATGCACAAGACCAACAGACAGTATGAGGGACCCTGGGTTATGAGACTTTCTGGTCTGCATGTGTTGCTTACTTGCTGTTATCTCACTCAAGCTAAACCATCTTTTTTTATGGACTTCCAGTTCATACCCATACCTCCTTATGGCATCCATAATGTATTAGGGTCTGGTTTCTTTAACTAAGTGACTTACCAGCTGATAATAGGCAGTATTAGAAAGAGTAAGGAGTTATTAACAAAATAAGATTGTTAGTCTAGGTTAGCCTGCAGTGGATAAATTAATCTTTGTCTGCCACTTATTATTTATGTTTTCATATTTATGTTCATATTTCCTGACCAAGAAATCTACATGTTAGTAAAGTGTATGATGTGAAACACCAATGTGGTGGACAGGACAATTTACTGAAAATACTGGTTTACAGCTGGGCATATTGCTAGTTGTTTGTTAATAATTATAAAAATATACAATATTTTCATATGTACTTAATACTTCAAAAACCAAATGCCTCACAAACAGTTGCACATTAGGTGAAACCATAGATGTTGCTGAAGAAAACTGTATTTAATATTTGATCTGCAAGTTGCACATCTTGAGAGAGAGATATCCAGTACTATTTGTAGTGTTAATTACACAATTAAATGTGTTTTCATGTTTGTGTAAATATCTTAATAAACATGCACTTACAAAGGAATTTCTTATTGTCATCTGAAAGCTTTTATCTGGTTAACAAAAATGTCATAACAATAGATGTCTAGGCTGTATAGCTTTCAAGAAATGAAAATATGTTTGTGAATGTTTAGAAAAAAATTTAATTTGGGATTTGTGTGCATTATAATATATTGCAGTATTTATGGAAATTTATGGAAATATTTACATTTGTTTATCTTACGCTTTATAAATTTATTTTTTAGAGAATGCTCTGGGATGCAAGATGTGTGTAGGCTGCTAGAATGTGTGTAGGCTGCTAGAGGTGTGATATTTCACACCATGTAGGTATTAATGAGTTCTGTTACTGTCAGCTGTAGTTCCTTGTGAGCATGCCCATTATAATGATTTAGTAGATGCCTGCTTTTTAGCAAAGATATCTTTTTAGTAATGAATGTCACAAGATATGTGTTGTCATTTGTTGTTCTTTGTCAAGACTGAATTGAATTAGCCTCTGGGATGTTAGCTTTGCCAATATCCACACAACAGAGTTACTGACTTGCAGGCAGCGGATAAAAATGATTCTCACACCACAGTGTACATTTGCTGTATATAGGGTTGCCACCTTTCACTGCTGCTAAAACCGAACCAAGAACACACCCCTCACATCTCCCATAACCCTGCTCATTTCCTTCCCTCCCTGCCTACTTCCTGCCCATTTTATGATGTTACCACCATCATCAGCTGGGGAGGAATGCCCTCTTTTTGCATTCATGATGTCTTCATTCTGCTGATTTACTAAGCTTTTCTGTAAGAAAGCATAGCAAATCCACCGATTTAACAAACTCCAATAGACTTTTTTATTTTTGAAACAGAATACTGAGGTTTGCATGGTGTTTTCTGGACTACCAGACAATTGGTTTGATTTCTGGATAATCCAGAAAAAAATGGATAGGTGGCAATGCTAGTTGTATATGCCATTAAGTCTAACAAAGGTGAATCACTGATACACATTGATTTTTCAGCTATGTGTGTGTTGTATGTTACTTTAGAGTCATAAACTTACTGCTGTTGCTTTTCACAAGGCTCACTTCAGGGCTAGATGTACATTGCAGTATATTGCATTCACATGTACTTTAAAACACTTAATCAAGTCAGCAGATCAGGTGTGGCATTTATATCAGGTATGACATACATCATATCAGTGATTACAGAAATAAAAATACATCAGAGTCACAAATAATTGTGACCAGACATTTGCAACTTTTGCCCATTAACTGGTGTATCACTGGCATAATGCTGGCATGCACTTTTATTTTAACTGTACCTTGAGTGGACTACCTATACATTTGTGATATACACAAAACAACAGGCTATGTAAATTGATATACATCATGGCATTCAGAAACACAACCCTTTTATCAGTGGACTGATGATACTAGACTTATACCTTGAGTTATGTACATGTTCCTATATACTACCTTAGCATGACTCGTTTTGCATATATGTACATCACACCTGCTATGGTTAGAGAAATGGTAATATGTATATCAGATCAGGTCATTATTCTGTTTATATCTTGGTAAATGTGACACCTGTGTTATGTGTCAGATCCATCTGTATTTTGTTACATATATAAAATAGCATGCATGTAAAATTACTAACTTTCTAACATTCAGGACATGCTTGCTGCTTAACAAAGGTTTTTTCACTGATTAATAACATTATTGTTATGATTGCACAGGTGACAATGATTCTTCCTAACAGGCCACATTGTCACAGGTGTGTACACTACTCTAAAACCATCAGTATTCTTTTCTTCATACACATATGACAATGACAGCTTTACATTTCTGTAACCTGCATTGTGTTCTAACATCAGTCATGTGGATAACATTTATTTTACATTTGATCTCACCCACAGTATACATGCCAGTGGCAGAGTACTTTCATACACCTGCCAAACATCTTTAGACAGACATTCTCAGTAAACATGTGAGTAACACAAATATTACTGAGCGTGCCAATGAACATGGATAGTGGCAACTGTAAATATTTATTGTGCAGGGGCGGCTCGTGCTATAGGACTGCAGCCCTCCCACCTAGAAAAAAAAATAAGTAAAGAAACACAAACAACACATTCCCATAATTACTCCGCACATGCTCTTGGACTGCTTTCTCAGCAGTCTATATAGGGGGGAAAAGCATCTCTGCCCTGAGATGCCCGGCAGTCTGTCCGGTGGTGACATCACAGACTGGAGGCACTCCGGACTGCAGCAGCAGTAGGCTGGACCAATCACTCAATGGATATCTAAGATAAGGTGCACTGGACCAATCACAAGCACTTGCTCATTGGCAGAGAGGATTACAGGGCTCAATGCTCACCTCTTTGGCATAGAGGATTACAGGGCAGATTTAATTACAGGTGCTTGCTCATTGGCAGAGAGAATTACTACAGAGCTCAATGCTCATCGGCAGAGGATTACAAGACAGATTTTCAGCAGAGAAGATTATTACAGGGCAGATCTGGGAAGGTGAGTTTCTAGTGTGTGTGTGTATGTAAAATGCCCCAGTTGCTATATGGTGGTGTGGTAGGGAATACCTCAGGCTTGAACCCTGTACCTTGTATGCAGGTGGCAAGGGCCTGAATTCCCTACCCACCAACATTTGTGAAAAATTTGCAGATTTTTGCCTTATATTTGATCTGTTCTGTTCCTCATAAAATCTGTGGTTTCTATATTTTTGTTAGGTTGACAGTGGTGCAGTTAGTGGTGCAGGGGTAGCATTGTTGCCTGATAGGTACAGCTTCTCTGGTTTGATTCTTGGCTTGGGTGCTTTCGGTGTGGAATCTGCATGCCCTCCCATCTTAGTACAGATTTTTGCCTCATATTTGCTCTGTTCTGTTCCTCTTAAAATCTGTGCTTTCTGTACTTTGGTTTCCTTACCCAGTCAGTGGTGCAGTGGTAGCATTGTTGCCTGAAAGCTACAGCTTCGGTGGTTTGATTCTTGGCTGGAATACCTTCTGTGTGGAGTCGGCATGTCCTCTCATCTTACAAAGACATGTGTCTGGAGTGTTTCTCCCTGGGCCTGTGCTGAAAATTAGGTTTTGTTCCAAGTCGGACTTTCCTGGTTAACAAATGTTAAATAAAAATGACAGGCATTTGAATT
This sequence comes from Protopterus annectens, assembly GCF_019279795.1. Taxonomy (NCBI): domain Eukaryota; kingdom Metazoa; phylum Chordata; order Ceratodontiformes; family Protopteridae; genus Protopterus; species Protopterus annectens. The sequence continues at coordinate 1,679,804,499 of NC_056728.1, read as the reverse complement.
TCAGACTTCATATTCTTCAGAAAGTACATGGTAACACAAAACCTTTTATTCTCGCAATTTTCTATGTTTATAAGATGGATATTTGAAATTTGTCCCTATTTTTTGGACTGTATTCCCCCATTATTGGCTTCGTCCAGGTTTTTGTGCTAAGGTTGAGAGCTATGGTGGGAACTGAATTCACTAAATGGTAGCCATTTAAGTTTCAGTCTTCCTCTTTTTCACAAAACAGCTGATCTGGCATAGTGGTATGTTGCTCTGACTGTTTTGCACAGAGTCCTGGGTTCCAGACTTGGCAGTAATATGTCTGGTGGTAACATGGCATTTTATTCTATCAACTTTCCAACATTATACAAGCAATGTTTAAAACGTGTCCCGAATTTTTGGGCTTTTGTCTCCCACCCCCATAAATGTTGGCTTTTTCCAGATTTCTTGTGCTGCAAAGTTCAGAGATACAGCTGAGTGTCGAGTAGATTTTACAAAGAGCAGAGAGCTGCAGGGGAACAAAAGATTAGTGCTGCTTATGCTGAGGATGCTTATATTGTTAATAGCACAACATGCAGTGTATATGCTTTTGATGCAGAAGGCTGTGGGTTCGACTCCCACAGTAGGTAAATGCATTGATGATACTGTGTTGTAAAGGAGAGTGGATTCTATAGTCCTTTTTGGCAAAGATACCTAGTAACTATCAACCTGTTGTCAGTTTGCCATCCATTCCCTACTTCAATATTACTAGCTTATCATTTTTTTAATGCAACATAAGCAATGTATTCCTCAAGGGCAACAGGCACTTTATTTGTAGCTGAAACAATGAAATATAAAGTTGTTTGCTAGCAGCAACCTCTTCATTAGTTACATATTTCTTTAATGTAGAATTATTTAGATGACTTTTACTACTTCAGAGATTGTGCATATTTACTGATATTGGTGGACTGTAGAAGTCTGAGTAGACTTTTATGATGGACATGTTCTGAATTGGGCAGTTTTGTCATTATTGGTGCATGCATTTTGTTTCATTGTTTACTGGAAAAATGTTCAAAACAATAAATTTAAAACACCCTCTAACAACTGTACTGTATTTTACAAGGAGTGTAATTTAATACAATCAGGAAGGTGTATCAAAGTGCAAGTGTATGTTTCATGTGCAAGGGGAAAACAAAGTTAATCTTTATCTGCCACTGGCAAAATGTATTTTCTTCGAATGTGGGTTTCAATGCTGTTTCAATGAATGTGAGTTTCAAGGGCAGAGAAGTTTCAATGCCAAGTCTATTTTCATTGTGAGACTGCATCGCTTTGTTTAGCAGATATTTATTAGTGTTTGTACTGTAAAATGCAAAATAAAACTTTCAAATAAAATCCAAATCATTGCTGAAGTAAATCAGTATGCACATTAGTGTTTATGGTAAATGGGGCGAAATAACCAAGGAATGGGGCATTGGTATGGCTGCAGGGGAGAGGTTCCATTTGACCATGATTTTGTGAAGGGGAAGGGCAGCAAACTCAAGACAGCCCCGGCTAAACAATACTGTCCAGATTTTTGCAGAATGAATAGATTTTTGCTTCTTATTTTTGGTTTGTTCCTCATAAAATATGTGGTTTTCTGGCAAATCATTTAGAAATGAAGTCACTAAATAATGATAGACATTAAGTTTCAATCATCTTAACCTTCAGAAAATGCATGCTAAAGCAAGACCTGTTATTCTATCAACTGTCTGTTATTCTATCAGCTGTCACGTTTATACAAGAGCAATTTTTAGTACTGTTTGTATGTTCCCCCAATATATTTGGCCTTGTCCAGATTTCCTGCATTAAGAGGTTGAGAGGTACGTGCAAATAAATCGCTTTATAGAATTAGGAATATCCAAACCTCTCAACTGTCCCCAATTTTTGGCTCAAAATGTTGCTCTCCCCCTAATAATCCCTCCACAAAATAGAAATTTTGGAAGAAAACATGGAGGGTTTACAATTATAAATAACTGTAATGATCAGAGTTATGGATTACTTTTATTTCAGAAATGCATGTAGATTCTCTAATTTTGTCAGCTGGGCAAGTTAACAGTACTAATATTAAAAAGGTATCCCTTCTTTGACAGGTTCCTAGCTGTATTGTATGGCAATTTTATATTTTTGCATCACATTTTTGGTCAATTTTTCATAAAATTGTGGTTTTCTGTCAAATTACTGGCAAATCATTAAAGACTGAAGTTAGAAAATAATGGCAGACATTTGAGTTTCAGATTCCATACCCTTCAGAAAATTCATACTAATGCAAGACCTACTACTATTCTATTATCTTTCTAAGTTTATAAGAGCAATATTTAAAAATTGTCCTTATTTTTGGGCCTGTGTCCCACTTCTATGTATTGCTTTGTCCAGATTTCTTGCTCTGAGGTTGAGAGGTATGAGTGTCAGAGCCATTACCGTCAGCCAGAGACATTTCAAATTGTGACATACTTGTTGCACCCCACTCCCCCATGTAGTGACTCTTGATGTGTCCAAGCAATTCAAGGAGCAGTTTTGCAGTGTAAGTGTGCAGAGTATTCCCCCATCCAAGGGGGCACAAGTACAGAAGTGGCTTTTCATCTGTTCTTGATTTTGCAGAATGTTCTGGTTTTCTGTCATATTTTTATACTGTTGATTTATGCTTCTTATTATTCAGAAAAAGCATGCTGTTGCAGTGCCCTGTTGCTCTGTGTTTATGTAGCAATGCTTTAATGACCATCAGGTAAGCTTGTTGGAGATTGTAAGATGCAAGTAAGTTGTAATAAGCATACTGTTAAAGAACTTCCAATATTGAAAGCCTTTTTTGTTGCCATGCAGAGAATATTTACATAACTAGATAACGTATAAGCCTTGGGTAATGAAATGCATATGACAGCATTTGTAATGAAGGACAGGATTACAGTATTTTCAGAAGCTCATTACATTTTGTTGGAGACTTGCAGTCATCTTTGCAGGCTTTACCCATAAACTAAACAGAATGCTAAATTTATTATGTGTGGTCCATAACTTGTGCAGTGATCCTTTAAGCATTTTATCTTGAGCTTGTTGATCTGCTGTTGCGACCCCTAACGGGAGCAGCCAAAAGAAGAAGAAGAAGAATCTTGAGCTTGTTTCTTGTTTGCTGTTCATGTTTTACTTTGATCATGTCTTCCCCATGAATCAAGTAGGTAGTTGTTGTCAGGCAGCAGGTCTTTTCTGGATAAGAAACATTTTTACAAGTGGGGGTATCACAGGGGGTATCACAGATTGCTACTTTCAGCATGTTACTTGGTAATTTTATAAAGCTGAATATAAATTATAATTGGAACTGCACTGCAAGATGAAGTGGTTTGACTTGAGTGCTGCTTGTTTTTTTATACTTGATTTTGACTGGCATTCCAGTAATGTATTTAAAAATTAATTTATTTTTTCATGCTTCACAAGCTTTGTGTTTCCATCTAGATATTAAATAAGCTGTCATGTAGCCAATGTATTGAAATATTTTTTTCTTCTGCACTTTATTTTGCCTTGATTGGACTCTTGTAATGACGGTTTGGCACCGAGGGCAGCATATTATTGGCCCCCCTTCCCATTGGCCCCACCCATTCAGCTGTCTTCTGCAGCCCCCCTTTAATTTGAAGTCACTAGTCACCACTGGTATTGTGAATATTATTATTAAACAGACAAAACACCAGCTGGGCAGACCAGGACCAAGAAAACAAGCATCCCAAACAGATAGCGAAACAGTAAAGCCCCAGGAACGAGTGGTTTTATCGTTCATTCCTGGGGCTTTATTGTTTTGTGAATATTATTATATTACTGGTTAGGATTTACATTACTATGAAACACATGCTTGGCTCATACATGTTAAAAGGTAAAATGCCCCCTTTCTGTGATTGTAAGTGACAATAAATTGCAAATACATATATCTTTCTGATGTACATGACACAACAGCTATACAGTTCATTTATTCGTGTTTATATATGATGAAGTTGAAAATACAGCATCACTGTCAGTTAACATATAATTTCCTGTATACTCAACTATTATGCAATAACTGCAGTATATGCAAATATCCTGTAATGTATCTAATGTCCTTTAGCCGTTAGCTCAGCATTTTATTAACATTTATATTACATTTACTCCTCTTTGTTACACTGTTGCTTTGTGTCCCTCTCACATTCTTTGTCATCAATGCATGTCCACTTTATTTATATACAAGTTAATACATTTAACATCCTCACATTGTAATTATCTGAGTTACATTTTCCTGATTTAGCCTTCCCTGGCTTCTTATTTCTTCAATAATCCCATTGTATGAGTACATTTTCCACATTTAACTTCCCCTGCTTCTTAACTCTTTCAGTAAACTTGCCCTTGATTTGTATTAGCTGTCTGCATGTGCCTACAGGCAACGCCTTTTGTTTACATTGTGTGCTCGAGCTTCTGTACACATTTTCATGCACACTCACACTTGTGCTAGTAAAAAAAGGTACTCGTAAATGTGTAGGCTTCTTTAACAGGATGCATATTCAATGAGCGCTGCTACTCATCCTTCTAACATGAAGAAATCGTGTAGGCTTAGCTCAAAGTACACAGGCTTGTTAATGAATCCCAGGGCAAGAGTCTTAAAACTATAGTCATCTTTCATTTTTACATACTGCTATTTGTCCAAAAAATAAAACCTCCAAGAATCTTTTAATATATGATTCAACTGTTCTATAGTGTTCTTTAATTTACCATTAATGAGTTTGGCCAAAGTATATATCAGTTAAGTAATTTGGGAACCATTTTTTAACTGAAGTTGTACAACCCAAAGTCTGTAGCATGTGAAAAGGAATTTTATGGTTAACTACATCAAGTCAATGAAAAGTGCATCAGTATTCTTGCCTTTATCAGTTTCAGTAGAAATATAATTGGTAAGTTAATACAGTGGCAGATTTGGGAGAGTCAGGCAATCACCCAGGACAAATCCAGGGAGATGAGGGGAGCATGGCCAGCAAATAAATAAATTATGTATACTGAAATACAACGTTTTGTTATGTTCAGCATTGCAAATTCACTCTAGTTAGCTTAGGTGCTGAACACAACAATTTGCAATAAAGAGAAGATATAGAAAAAAAGTTAAGCACCATGACTACTTTCTTCTGTTTACTCGCATTTCCTATTATGTGAGTGCTTGAGTAAATACAGGTAGTATGAACAATATGCTGCGAGAAGTTGGAGTGTTTTATTTAATAATTATCAAAAATAAGATAAAAGCATGGTGAGTTAATAGAAGAAAATACTCATGAACGCTGTGCCATGACTTGCATACTTCCATGCATGCAGATAGCATGGGTATTTTCTTTAATAAAAACAAAAAAAAAATTAAACAGCAAAGCAAGAAAGCATATGCCTGCATTGCCCATGGCTTGTGTGCACACAGGCAGCACTGGCCAATGATGCTAGTCAGAGCTGTTTTAATTAATTATAAAAAAGTTAAATGGTACCAAGGGCATTTTCTTCTGTTTGCTCACTATGCCTGTGATTTGGATAAGAGTAGCACGGGCCAGCTATGCTGTGAACAATTAGGGGCATTATATTTTAGTAGGGGAGAAAGCTAAATGGCACCATGAGTATTTTCTTCTGCATACTCACGGCACCTATGATGAGGAAGTATGCTGTTATCAGTTATGGGCATTGTACTGATATATTTATTTAAAGCAAAAAAAAGAATCTTTAAATAAATAACTAAACATCCCACAACTCTGCTTCTTGCCCTTCCATGATTCACCGGGACAGCATCAAGAAGAAAATCAAAAAGCCCAGCAATATTATATGGCTAGAGGCTGAGAATAATGCATGTTCACGGGCTTGTGTTGGAAAGAGCAGCAACACCATAAGCCATTATGTAAGCTTTTTTGGTGGGCAGGGTTGTTTCTTTACTTAAATTCTGATAAGCAACCAGATTTGCAGGGAGATGGAAAAGCATGGCTTGAAGTTTGAAATTAAGTTAGTGGACACCAATCTGAAGCCCAGGGAAGGATTGAACTTTGTGATGAAGAGGATTCTTCTTCTTGGAGGTTGCAGCAAATTATTTAGGAGCATACTTCTCAACTGTCCCTTTTTTTGCAGAACATCCCTGATTTTGCCTTGAAGTTTAAAATATTTTGGCTTTCTAATAAATTATTGGGGCTTACAGTTTGGTCAATAATGCTGGACAGTTGAGTTTCGTACTTATTGCACAGAAAATGCATGTTAATGCAGAACATGTTCTGTTAACTTTTTAAGTGAATTAAAATAATATTCAAACATTTTCCTTGATTTTGGCCCTCCCCCTCCAATATTTTTGATTTTGTCCAGAATTTTGACTCTGGAGCAAAGAAGCTAAGAGGTGTGCTTAGGAATGATGCTGCTGAAGGACTTGCCACAGTACAGTGTGACTTCACACAGATGTATTTGCATACAAAGACTGTGTACACCATTACACAGTTTTACCAGGGTGGAGATGTTCATTGTTTCCCTGCAAAACCTGGGGAGGATTATTATAGTTTGATTTTTAATGCCTTCATAACTACTTTATTAATCAAGTTCCATATCCTCTTTCTGGATTCACCAAAGTGTGCTTGGGAAGTTGGAGGTATTATAGTTCTTATTTTATTGTACTCTTTCTACAACTTTTCTCTTTAGGACAACATGGTTGTAATGCCATTAACCGCGGTGCTACAATGGTAGCATTGTTGCCTCACAGCAAGAGGTTCTCCTGTTCGATTCTCAGCTGGAGTGCCTTCTGTGTAGAGTCTGCATGTCCTCCCCATGGTCGAGTGGCCTCCGAAAGACATGGGTGTGCCTTTGCTGAAGGTTGGGTGTCGGACTGGCAACTTGGCACCATAAAAATCTACTGCCAATCATTAGTGGACTGGAGTTCTGCTGTGGCGACCTCTAACCAGGAAAAGCCGAGAAGACTTGAGTAAGGTACAAATGAATTCCATTTGCATAAATGCCCAAGACTGACGTAAAATGACTAAAAGTTCAAATACCCTAACCAATAATAAACATAAAGTCCATTTAACCAAAGGCTCTATCCTATATGCTAAAAGTATCCTAAAAATTAAATTGCTTTAATATTATTTAGTGCACTAATTACCATGATTACACTTTGAAAACAGGAAAAAGACAAGCTTGTTAAGCATTCTTTCTAATGTCAGAAATGTGCTTTAAAGCTTTTGTTAAGAGAGTCATAGCTGGATCATCTAGCACCTGATGCTGAACCCCAAAAAGGCAGGTTCACACATGTTGTCCCCAATCTGCAACCCCTTCTTTACTGACCAGTCCAAATAAATACTAGCAGCAACTCTAACTACACTTTAAATAAGTCATGACACCAACATGCAGACTGCATTAGTACCTATTTTTATTTTCTCACTCCAGTGCCAGAAACAGAAGGCAAATAGTTACTTGCCAGATCTGAATGTAAGCCACATCTGTTCCAGTGCTATAAAAGTGATTGCCCCTCAAATGCATGGTGCACCTGTACCAGTTGTGCCTCTATCCTTGCTACAAAGTAGCCTCCTCCATCACATACTGAGTAATTCAGGCTCCTCCTGCTATATCCTGTGGTCCACGGAGGCTATATTGCTACTAGAATGCTGCCTTCTTCTACTATCAGCCTCACTGCAGACTGACAGACCATTTCTGAGGTATTGCACACCCCTCTGTCCTGCACAGAGGTTTCCTTTGACTTATTGTACCTGTCCATATCTTGGACATGACCTTTTATGGACTAACTCTGTCCTGTCTTTCCCCATAGATGTGTACCTGACCCCCATGTGCAGAGGGATCCATGCACATGGGAGTGTGGGTTTTCTGATGGTCACGTACTGACTCATGCTGTGCACTGTTGTTTGCTCCCTGTCTGCGTGTATCTCACCTCCGGTTACTGTGTAAACAGTGTACCTTTACCAATGTGTACGCTGGAGGACTGGGAAGCTAACTTGACAGTTGTGGTTCTGGACATCTGCTGATGTTTTTTGTGCTTGACTCTGTGCACCCTGACTCACCCTGTGTGCTGGCTAAAGCTGTACATGTTGAAGGCAAAGTTATATTTTGTTACCTGTCCACCCCTGTGTATCGTTGCCTGTGAAACTGGTTCACTTGTGTCTTCCTGGGTGTCCATCGGTGCCTCTATAGTTACCAGTATGATATGGAATATGCCACAACACATTATTATATGCGTGTACCCTGTGTTCTACTTTGGGTGAAGAATAACTTTGGATGTGCTTTGCACCAATCTTTTGTCCTGTTTTTTAGTTATGGCTATCTTTAAGGCATAGTTCATGTGCCAAGACTGTGCTTTGCTGCCTGCAGGGACTTTTTATGTATTTGCAGGACGTTATTGCAGAGTTGTCACATTTGTTTTGTGCCATACTGCAATGGCTGTGTTGGAGCATACTCTATGCCTGTCTGCTGTGACAGGAGATATGAATTGTTTTTTTTTTTGTTTTGTTTTGTTTTTTAATTGAGAGGACATGTCCAATAAAATATCTGAGATAAACCTAGACAATAAAATTGCTGCATTGCTGACCTAGCAACGGGGGATATCTGTGGATGAAAAATGACTAACTCATTATTCTGGGTTGCCCTTGCAGGACTACATTTATATGGAACAAGCTGGAAGGACTATTTTACTGTAGCTACTGTTAAGCTGAAGTATATTATATGGCCATTATTTGCATCACAATGAGATATCTGGGGTGTACACAATCAACAAAGTGGCTATTACTGCTGAGTAGTGATGGGGATCAGTCTGTGAATATATGTAACTTTGCCCTCTTATATTTTGCTCAGTTTAAAAAGCTGGCATTGTAGGACTAGTGTGAATTTCTGTGAAATATAGTAGAATACTACATGCTGGCTACTATTTGTGTCAAATAAAGTTGAAGTACATAGAATTCAACTGTCCCTGACTTCACAAAATGTTCCTGACTTTACTTCTTACTTTTGGTCTAGTCCTCATAAAATGTATAATTTTCTGGCAAATTGTTGAGGATTACAGTGACTATATAACAACAGACATTTCAGTGTCAGACTTCATATCTCTCAGAAAAGACATGCTAATACAAAAACTGCTATTTTAACAACTTTCTAAGTATACATAAGCAATACTTAAAATCCACCTTTAGTTTGGTCTTTTTCCTCAGCTTTATCCCTAATTCTCAAACCAAAAAGATGAAAGGCATTATTTTTTATCACAGCCAGATGATGAGTATGCAGTAAATGACTATAATTAGTGAGTGGGGGGTGGGGGCTGTCTGTGAATGTAGTTCACTTACTTTGCTCAATTTAAATGGTCTGGCTTTACAGGATGAGTATGCATTTGTGTGAAATAGAGTGGAATACTTTGCTATAGCTGTGGTGTTTTTTTATTACTAATAATAAGAAAAATGATAATTATAATACTTATTATTATTATTATTATTATTATTATTATTATTATTATTATTATTATTATTATTTTCCACAAACAGATAGCTAAAGTTTTCATAGTCAACAATAGGGCTACATTTACTGGCATATGAACTGTCTTAAGAATGGGAATGACTGACCCTGCTGTCATGATCAAGTTAAACTATCATTAGTCTGCCTTTGCAGGGATAGTATGCATTTATGTAGGGCAACCTGAGATACTTCACTATGTCCATTTTTTAACACAAAAAAAATTGTGGTGCACACAATCAAGTGGTATAACTGATAGGTACAGACACTGTCAGATTATAATGACATCACCTTGTGTGGTCTTTTATGATTGAAATATTCCAAAATGGGTAATTTTGTTGTTTGTTAATCAGCTTTCATTTCATACTGAAAAATATCTAAAACAAGCAAAAAACAAAATGTACTTAATTAAACAATAAATATAATTTAAAATAAGCAGGAAGGTGAATCCAAAAGCACACATCACATTTTATATGGTCAAAAAGTGAAGGGTGCAGGCACATAGTTTGAAAAATGTCCAAGGCTCATGATACACTTAATCTGAATCTGAGTTCATTTAATGCAGTTTGGTTACTGTGGTCAGTATTGCATTAACTGATGATAGGCTACCATTTTGAAAACTTTAGATAGTGGGCTTATAACGGAGATTGGCCTATAGTTTTCTGCTTTTCCCCCCACTGTTGAATAAAGGTATAATTTTGAATTCCTTCCAGATAGCTAAGATGGTACCTTGCAAACACACACTGATAATGATGGTTAGGGGAATTGCAGTACGTTTCAATATTAGTTTTAAGATGCATGCTGGAATCTAATGTATTGATAGAGATCCATATGACTTTAATTTACAAAGTAGTTTTTTTTATTTACTGTACAGAGACTAACCCCCTGAAGGAGAAAATATGCAATGTTATTGTGGGTTTAATTTTACTTTTGATAGCTACCATCAGGAACTGTTAAGAATCTATTAGAAACTGCTTTAAAATGACTCATTAACACCTATGTGGTATGGAATTTCACACCTCTAGTAGCCTACATACATCATTGCATTCTAGAACATTTTCTGAAAAATCAACTAAAAGTATATGACAATATGTAAATAAATTTTGAACAATACAAGCTAATAAAACTTTACAAATAGCAATGCTATCAGTAAGAAGTATTATTTACAGTGGTAATAGTGCATTCATAGTATTTCCATAAATACTAGAATATATTAATTTGCACAAACCCCAAATTGTATTTTTTGCTAAACTATCACAAACAAATTGTCAAATTTTGGTAACCATGCAATCTAAATAAATAATGTTAGAAAACTTTAGTTAATCACATGTAAACTTTAACGTGACAGCAAGAAATGCATCTGTAAGTGTATGTTTATTTTGATATTTACAGAAATATCAAAATTTGCTTAGTTGTATTATTAGCAATATAAATAACACTGAATATCTTTCAAGATGTGCAATTTAAAATGCAAACATCAAAGCTAGTTTTCTTCAAAAACATCTAAGGTTTTTCTCCTGGTGCCATGCAATAATTTGTAAGTCACTTGATTTTTGAACTATTAAGTACATATGGAGATATTGCTTAATTTCATAATTACTATTAAACAGCTAGCAATACCTAAAGTATAGTACAATATAAATGGACATTGACAATCAAGTTCTTTGTCTCTCACCATGGTATTTCACACCATACTCATAAGAGCACGTAGGTCTCTCAGTTATAAAAATATGATCATAAATTAATTTCTCCAGAGTAAGACATCCTAGATTAACAATCTTTGTGCCATTTTTTTCATAAATCCATACATTTTCTAATATTGTCTATCATTAACTGCTAAAAGAGCTGGACCCTATAAGGAGCTATGAGAGTTAATTGGAAGTATACAAAAAGGCACTATAGGTGTGAGTTAAGTTAAAAATTATTGGCAGTATTTTGGTCAGCACTAAGTCCTAGGGGGTGTTACCTATGACATTTGTATTGTCTGTAAGCTTTTTGAGTTCCAAAAGGCTTATGTGTTGTTCCTATTTCCATTATATAATTTAATGTAATAGTTTTGTTTAGTAGTTTGTGTATTTCTAATGTCTTTACATTAAGACAGAGTTTGAAGCTTTTTTTTGTAACTGTATATGATGTTCAAAGACTGTCCTTAGCTGTCATCATGTTTCTGATGAATTTTATTAGATATGGAAGAGATTTATTTTTAACTCTAGCTGTTCTTTCTGGGGCTAGGAGAGTTTGAGTGAGGAAGTTCACAGCTTGGTCAGTGGCATTAGCCTTACTGAAACATGTCCAGTAAATATATGTTAAGTCAAATACTACCTGCTGAAGAGGAAGTTCGTTCCAGTTTCTACTTTTTTTTTCCAAACTGGAATAGTTTTGTTTCATCAGACAGTACATGTAGGGTTGTGGTCACTGAGGTTATTTGATAGCATGCTGCAGGCACTAAAATTGTGAGGATCCTTAGTCTGGATTCAGTCTAGGGCATGTTCAACAAGGACATTTGTATCAGATGTTCGATTAGTTGTGAGCATTATTGCCAGGTGTGGATTAAGTATATGAGGGCTGAAATCATCTAGTAGTATCGGTTCTGAGTTGGAGTTGTTTTGCAACTGGTTTAATGGGTCAAGTAAGGTTTTCGATGTTGACTCAGGGTAAACATATAGACAGCCAATATGCCAGGGGGAGAGAGGATTTGAGACTGAAATTGTTAAAACCAAAATTTCAGTATCATTAATCTGAAGTTGTTTAATATGTAGAAAACCAGTTATTTCATATTCATAATTAAATAGAATGTCCACATCTCTTTTGCTAGTATTGTTAAGTATAAAGATGATATAATTTGCTGAGTTTCTCTCTGTGTTTGATGATTTGACTTAAGCCATGTTTCTGTAAAAGGCATAATGTCAGGGTTGTATTGATGAAGTCAGACTTCGAATTGTTACATACACATCTTATACTCATATGTATGATTTTTTAGCCCTTTTGTGTGTCGTAATAGGTTGCTACTTTTGCTGCTGGTTAATGTATGCATAGAATTGGTGTTAAATAGTGGAAGTCTAAGATAAGAATGTGATTCAACATCCACTGAGCCCATCAGTAAGAATATTTTGAGTATAAGTAAGTGTCTGCGTTTTCTTTGGGATGTTTGCAGGAGTATGATGTATCATGATAGAAGATATGTTTTTCTTTATTTTGTTTTGTTAAAGCAGGGGTTTAAGTGTTTTGCTGGATGGAAATGTAACGAGTGGTTGTCAGTAGTAATATTTTATTTTGAGGGTTTGGTAGGTAATTCATGGGATAGTATAACAGTTGTTGTTAAGATGGGCAGTGTGATGACAGTAAGGAGAGCTGACATACACATTGACATAGTACGACATTCATGTCTTTTGCTGAAGTTATATTGTTAATGTTTTGCTGTCAAACTGAATTTACAAGATAAAGTGAGGTGTGGTGGTACAGTTTGCTGAATTGATAAGTCAGATAGTATTTTTATTACATATACAGTATTTTGCTTTAAGAGTGTGGAGTTAATGGGTGGTGTAGAAGTGTGGTTATGATAGTATAAAGCTATCGCTCTGTGGTGAGGCTGAGGAATTGAGTAAGGTAGTGAAGGGCACAGCACACCTCCTGCTTGAACAGGAGCCAATCAGCTAATTGTTTGTCCTCTGTAAACATCTGAGAGACACAATATTAAAATTACACTGCACTCCCTGCTTGGATATAGCAGCATATTAATGCACTTATTGGTACATAACACAAGAGGCAAAACCCATTATTATAGAAGCTTATTTTGTACTAGATACAGCGATAGGGGTGCCCTTTTTTAATTTGCAACTAGCTGTTCATGTCATTGGTTAGTTACCAGAAAAAGTCATGCAGAAAATGAAATGACTGGAGAAATTAGATAATTTTCAAATGGGTTAATACAGGAAATCTGTTCTATTGATAAAATGAAATGTACCCCCTGATACTTAATAGTTTTTATCTTGTGATATCTCACACAGCAATAAAAATAAAACAGCCTAAAAAACTGTGAACAGTTGATCTTGAAAATGGTTATTAAATGTCCAAGGACAAGGTAAAAAATGACAGATTGCCTTTCTTGTTTCCACAATCAGGTCGAACAAGGTATTCTGGCATGCAGATGTGAGGCAGAAAAATAGAAAAAGAAAACACAATGCAAGAAACATTTAGTCAGTTTATGGATGTGTTTGCAAGGAATGCCAATGACTGCAAGGTAACTGACCCTTATGTTCTTTGTGCCAACTAACCCTGACAAGTGTCATCACTTGCATCAGTGCAAAATTCTAATGGCATCTTATGAGCATATTCAACAAATTCTGGACACTCTACCAGAGAGGAGAACTACAAGACAGGTAAACTCTGTTTATGCCTCTGCAATCAGCCTTGATCTGCCACCCATAGGTAAGTGGAGACAGAATAGATTATTGAAAGCTAAATCAACAGGTGGTGTTATTTTGTTGACCTATGACATCCTATAACAGAGCCTGGCTGATGATGGTGATGCAAAATAACTTGCCACCAGATTTTGAATCCTAAAGGTAGATCCCCAAGACAAGTAACAATATGTCTTCACATCTGGAAGGAAGCAATATATCAAATGGAACTCACATGCAGATTTTAATATCTTCCTCAGAAAGTCACATCTGCTGCAAACAGTGGAGGAAATATGACTTACAATCTGAATAAAGGTAACACTTTCAAAATCAAACATCTAACAATGGTACCCTATATGTTAAAGTAGTTAAAGATTGCTGAGACCAAATTGCTCTTCACAAAAGAACAATTGTTCAGCAACAAGGTAAACAACCCTGGCTATGAAACTGGACAAGATGGGCTACTCCATCAAAACAACAAAGTATAGGCAAAACAACAATTCAATGTTTAAGTCCCTGAAGGAGTGAAACAGTTTCCTGGGCATCAGCAATTACTCAAAGTAGCTTATTCAGGAATCTGCAGGGGTGGCATATTTCCATACTAAGATGCTAAAAAGGCCGAATCCTGGGTATGATAGAAGAGCAATAAAGAACATGCAATAGTTAAAAGATAACTGAACCAGAACCCATGTCTGCAATATCCCCAGATGATTAAGAACTTAGAAACAGGGAGTACTAACAGTAGAATTTTGCTTATACCAAAAGCATAATCCTGGTCAACATTTTTGGCTTACGACTAAAAAAAAAAAGAAAAAGATTATCTGAGCGCAGGCAGGCCCTCTTTTTATTTTTTGTTGTATGGGCTTTGAGAGATTCAGAAATTGTATATGTGACAAAAATATTGTGGTAAAGACACACTATCAGCCCACTGACTATATCAGGAACCAAGCTTATGGATGGTAATGTGTCTGGTATCATCTTGGTCCTTAGCACATTAGGACCAACATTTGGAAATAAAATACACCAAAAAGTAAAACAGCACAACTGACCAAGGACTGGCAACTTATAAAAAAGCATACCTGTCTGGAGGCTGAGGAGACAAGGAAAAACCTCAGGAGGACTCACAACTAGATCTTACTGGAGAACATTACAGATACCACCATTATAATGAAAATGTGTAACATAATACAGTCTATAATGAAAATGTGTGCAGAACCATCCCAGAGTATATACTGATGGCTGCTCCTTTAGCTGTGATACTCTGATGACTACTTCTCAAGCTGTGATATGTTGATGATTAGTCCTTTAGTTGTTATACATTGATGGCTATTCCTTTAGCTGTGACCCATTAATGGCTCCTCCTTTAGCTGAGATGGAAACCACCACTGTAGTTCAGGAGAAGTTTGACATGAAAATGAACATACCATCCTATTAAGTACAAGCTTGGGCCCTAAACTAACTAACATACTGAGCTAGCAGCTGTGTATGTAACTGCAAAAACAGTAATCCAGTTAAGTTTACAGGACACTGTGATATGCAGAGATTCAGATTATGTTACACATTATATCCTCACAGAATTGGCAGGCTGGAGGGCAAATGTAATGCAAAGCTCTAAAGAAAAAGGGAACTGGAATGTCTTACACTTAATATGGTGATATACCTGATTCTGACTGATAGCAAGATGATGAGAATGTCAAAAAAGTCTAATAACATTTCTGAAAGTGATTGACTGAACAACCATGACTTTAAGGTCATCTACAACCAAAATCACAAATTTCCATTAAAAGATGGTTTCCTAGTAAGGATTAGTGGCACCCCATGAAAATTCAATTGAGTAGAAACTTTAGAGTACAGAGGAAAAAATGAAAACCTCCAAAAGGACTCAGAATCAAACACATGTGATAAACCAATTGGAGTATAAAATGGAGGGAGAACTTATGAAACATTAACAAAAGCAGGCTACTGGTCTCACACATATACTGATGTTTCCATGTGTGCAGAGATGTCTAACTTACTGCAAATCCCAACTTGTTTCCCCAACAAACAAGATGAATCACAATACCTTGGTCTGACATCTGCATTGCTTGGATTGTTCCAGTAAATAGATCTTCTAGGGGCTATCAGCATTTGCTAACTGCCATGAGTGTGTTCAGAAAATAAATCAAATGCTTACCTGCTCCTAATAATACTACAGACCTTGCAGCCTTGCTTTTGATCAACTCTGTGCTTAGTTATGGAGGTGGAGCATATTGGCAGACTCTGTCAGGAGATCAGACTTCACTTTTGATGTAATATAAAGTTATGGAAAATATTTGTGAGTGCAGAGTAAACTGTATGCATCCCATCACCCAGAATGCTCTGCCCAGGTGGAGTGAAGCAAACAAAACAAAAGTCCATATACTAAAATGCATCTTAGCTCCTCAAAATTAGACTTGTGTGTTATATTGTCAATGGTATTAATGGCTATATATGCTGTTTCCAATAAATCTGCAGATATCTCAACTTGTGAAAATATGACTAGAAGGGGAAAGGTGCTACATTTACATCTTCTGTACACCAGTGAGGATGTGAGCCTAGCGCATGTCAACACTGCCAATGGGTATGCAACCCATTAAAGAGAGTATTTAAAAGATACCTTTGCTCTTGCCCAGAATGATTAGGAAAAAAGGCATGCAGGCCTACAAGACATGCTATGAGAAAAATACCATCCCCAGAGAATACCAAAATAGGTGATGAGGTATTCTGTTTTATCTGTATCAAGAAAAAGACAAAAATAAAGAAATTCCATTCAAGTTGGAAGGCCCTTACCTGATCAGAGGCACAACTTCCCCTGTACATTGAAATACAAAAAAGCAAAGGTGAAGCAACACACTATGGGTTCTTATTAATCAGCTGTGGCTCTCCCTTGAACACAGAAGACTTGTGCCTACCTCAGAAGAGGAACAGGCAAACATGCAAAATGCAAAAAAGACAGAGCAGCTGAACTCATGATGAGCTAATATGATAATGACAAAAGGGATTCATAATATTACTTTTCCTTTCTTTTTATCTTCTAAATCGAGCTGGGCATCTACATTCAACAGTTGAAAAAAGTAGGATGACAAAGATTTTGTTCATAAGACGTTATATTACCATGATTTTATTACAATTTATTGACTGTATTTTTCCATCCATTGCTATTCATAAAGCTTGCTAATCTTCTGTTAGGCTATGTTTTGAAATATACTCTTTTAGGACCAATAAAATGTGTTAATTGCTTATGCTACATTCAAAAGATGTATAATTCTTGGGTAGCAGTCCCACAGTAATTACTTGTATTTATAGACACAGTGTGCAGAGGTATTAATGCAAACTGCGCACTATATATTGTACGCCACTGTGCTGGATCGTGATTCATAGAAATGGCTCATGAAACATAAAGGTGGTAGAGAAATGTACTTCATAAATTGCATACAGGAGCACATTGCACTCAGTGGTATACAAAATGTTCTGAATGTGCAATGGTGCCTAGATCATTGCAGTTCATTCCCACCACAGTCTCCAGCTTAACAGCTGCTGTATTGTTCTGCATTGCATAACAGTACAACATAGTAGAAGTCATCTACTCTGCTGTGCTCTGCCATTATGCCTGACTGTAATTCATAAAGATATCACAGTCATTAGGCATGGCAGCATAGCCAGGCTCATTATCATAGTACTGTCATAAAGGAAGCTGGTGCTGTATGAGCTAAGGTAACAGGTTTACCTGCACTGTAGGAGACCATGATGCTAACAGGGATTTTCCTGACATGTAACAGAGATGTTATGGGCAAAACCATAGCTTGCTCATCTAATCTAGAGCTTGGTGCCAGTCTTTGAAACAGCTGCCACCCTCTCTGCTCTTCAAGACATAAGTAGCCCAAAAAAAAGAAGGTCATCAGCTTTCTACAATTGAACCCCCCACCCCAGGTCTTCAGATGAAATGCAGACATCAATCAAGTATATTTAGCTGGCACGTTCAATGTTCTATACTAGGCCCCTTCTTACTCTTCCAATTTATTAATGACCTCCCAGATAACCCTCCCTCCTTAAACATGGTACTGTATGCAGACAACATTCTCCTACTTGAAACTAAAAATGGCTTCAGATTTTGCAAACATGTTTACAACAATCCCTCAATAAACTGTGTCATTGGTCTACAACAAATACACTGTTACTAAACTATAAAAAACAATGTTGATACTATTCTCTTCCTCCATATCAACTCCCTTATTTACCCACAATCACAATAACGGATTTATAAAACACGGGCGTACCCACAGTCACAGAATATCAATACTTAGGTACAAATCTTGACCACTCCCTTACTCTCTCTAACCTCATAGATATCATTGTGCATAAAGTCCTCTCACAGCTGAAGTTTTGTTACAACATTTCTGTCTTACTGTCACTAGATTGGCCATAGCTAAAAGTCTTCTTCCCAAATTGGAACTTTCTCTTCCTCTACTGACCTTTCATTTTTCCTTTAGTATAAAATGTCTTCAGATCACCATAAACAAAATCTACAGGTTTTTTATTGTCAAGCAGCTACTCTCATCATTACCTTCTTCTGCAGAAGGGGATTGGCTCCTAGTAACAGAAAGATCCACTTCTTAGTTCACTGAAGTTTAAAAGTTTAAAAGAAGGCTACCACCCCCATTTAAAAATATTCACATCCATTAAACATCCTAGCTACTCCCACGCAGATTCTCAACCTGATCACATTTCTCTTTATAGACCACTCTTTAAAACAACATTTGGTGAAAGTACCTTTTCAAGGCTTGGACCAGCTACAGTATATAGAACAATCTTTCCTCCAATTTTAGAGGCAAAACTCTCCTACAGGTTTCAAAATAACTCTTGCTAAGCAACTTCATAGTGATACATATTAATGTTTTATTGATAATGGCTAGCAAGTCTGCCATGTACTCCTCCTTGTCTCCAGACTTTTAATACATATATATATATATATATATATATATATATATATATATATATATATATATATATATATATATATATATATATATGGGTCTACTACATTTGATCGAAAGACCATTTGACCTAAACCCATTTGATTGAAATTTCATTTGATCAAAAACCAGTATTCAAGGCAAATAACAGGGATCTGTCCCCCTCCCCAATGTCGTGCGACCCTGGAGTTGGA
Organism: Protopterus annectens; assembly: GCF_019279795.1. Lineage (NCBI taxonomy): Eukaryota > Metazoa > Chordata > Ceratodontiformes > Protopteridae > Protopterus > Protopterus annectens. Next base: position 1,679,785,458 of record NC_056728.1, on the reverse strand, counting down.
ATAAATAGTTGGGGGAGTGGGGGGTGCAGCCCCCCACCTAATTTCCTCTAAAAGAAGGAAATAAAACAAAAAGTACAGATTTTAAATGAATATAGGTGGGGGGCTTCACCCTCCACACCCTCCAATGTGGGGGGCTGTGCCTCCACGCCCCTCCAACTATATATGCCAATTCCAGGGCCGCACAACACTGGGGAGGGGGACAAATCCCTGTTATTTGCCTTGAATACTGGTTTACGATCAAATGAAATTTCGATCAAATGGGTTTAGGTCAAATGGTCTTTCGATCAAATGAAGTAAACCCATATATATATTTTACAGCATATAAGTGATGATTGTATGTTCTCTATGAGCTTCTTTCTATATATAACCATATGTAAAATATTCTCTGCTTTATATGTTTGCATATACTCTGATTCTGTAAATGTGTTTGCAAACTTTCTAAATTGTACAATTGTGTGCTTTGCCTATTTGGGCCCAGGTCATAGCTGAAAAGGATCTTCAGACCAGACTACCTACCTGGTAAGCAAAGTTAAATAAACCAGTGGTTTTCCATTGTGTCTTGTCTGTCCTTTCGGCTTTTTCCGGTTAGGGGTCGCCACAGTGGAACTCTGGTCCACTAATGATTGGCAGTCAGTTTTTATGGTGCTGAGTTGCCAGCCTAATGACCAACCTTCAGCAAAGACACACCCATTCACACATGTCTTTTGGAGGCCACTCGACCGCAGGGAGGACATGTAGATTCCACACAGAAGGCACTCCAGCCAAGAATCGAACAGGAGAACCTCTTGCTGTGAGGCAACAATGCTACCACTGTACCACAGCAGCTTATCATGGCTTTCCATTGTGTCGAATTTGTTATAATTATTTAAACTGCAGATTTTTTTTTTGAAGATTGTAAAATTATTGTTCTTAAAATGTTTTGTAATAATTTGGAGCTTTTATCCCCTGGTCTCCACTAAAAATGAGCTTCTACCCAGTGAGACTTTCCTGTTAATCAAATGTCAATAAATAAATAAATAAATAAAGGCCTTTGGCTTTTACAGTAGAAAGCTAATTGTTACATTAGCTGCCCTTTGTTCTTTTTGAGGTGAATAAGAGGTCATACAGAAACCGACACAAGCAGGAACTAATGCAATTTGTACTCAAATCTGTTCATAAATATTGGTCCACACACTAGAGCAGATGTGATATGAAATATTCCTATGTACCAAAGCCCATAGGAATTCATAACATTTTCTACAGTCATGCCACCCTCAGCTCTTCTGGAAGTGAGAAGCAAAAATTAAAAAATGGTCTTCCATGAGACTTTTACTGTGGAAAGCTGATTGGTGCAAATATACCAACTGGATTTCTATAGTAGTGATGGTCCCCCCTCACCTCTACCGAAAGTGAACAGCAAATTAAATAAAATGGGCTTTTGCACTAATCTGTTTCCTTCAGCAGTGACATCAATGTGACCCCCATCAAGCTTCCAAGAGCAAAAAAAAAAAAAAAAACGTCATTTCTTTACTACAGAAAGCCACTTGTTTATTATCTGCACACAACCATGCCCTCCTCAGATCAGCTCTACAACTGAAGAACAAAAAAATAAAAAAGGGCCTTTTTAAGCCTAGCCATGCATCCTAAATCTCTGACAAGTTCTGATACCCTTGATAAGTGTAAGCATGGACCTGGGAAATGAACCATTACATGTCACCTGTGTCCGTTAGACTGCCTCATTTACCTCTCTGTTCTGTGCTACTCTTCATGGGATATTTTGTTTTGACAGCCATAATATGGTGTTCAGCACTGTATGCTGAGCAGCATATTAGCAGGAAAGTGGTAACACTGCATTGGCAATTGTAGTACCATTATATTTTATGCAGCTACTGTCCCACAGGTCATCAAACAACAGCAAGTACTCCAATGTCACCTTCAACCTGAATCCTTTAAGATAAGGAGGTGAGTGGTTTGCAAATATACTCCATGCATGTGCAATACCTATACAATGAGACAGGGCCACGTGCATGGCCTTGTGACATTGTGTAGAAAATGTTATGAATTATGTGGGCTTTGGTGCATAGGAATATTCCATATCAGATCTGCGCCAGTGTTTACCAATATTTATGACTAGAGCTGAATGCAAATTGCATTAGTTCCTGCTTGTATTCGTTTCTGTATGACCTCTTATTCACCCCAAGAATAAGAAAGGACATTTAAAACAGTTCAACCAAGTGAATATCAAAGCATAATCCTACCCAGGACTGGATAATAACCTAACAGACCCTTCTAGATGCAATCAAGCTCAATGACTAGCTTTACAAACAAGCTAGATATTCTTTGCTCAGATATAATTGTCAGACTTAAAGAATAATAAAACCAGCTCAGGAAAAAAATAGACTGTTATGTGTAAAACATGCTTTAAGCTGTCATAATAAAAAGTATCAGTGGTGCTCATCTCTAGCTTTTGTGACAGCACTGAATTTATTTTCTCTTTTTAGAGGACATGAATTAGTGAGAGAAAGAGTAAGGAAGGCACTCCTAAACAAACATCATGCCTTCTGCTATAGAAGTGAAGAGTTAAATATGTGAAAGCCTACCTTCTCCCATGAGAGGCAACCCTTGTGAGAGAGACTACTACAATTCTCAAAAGGATTACTTCAAGAAAGAGACATCAAAGGCTGCATACAAAGGGGAAAGCTGTCAACCTTTTATAAAAAAGGAACTGAAGAGCCTAATGGTCCTCATTACTCCATTTTCCAATTAAGACCAAAGGAGATCCTTCAGCAGACAAAAAAAAAAGACCAATCCAGAATTCCAGCTGTTATAGAAGAAATCTATTGTTTAAGGGAAAAGAGCCCAAGCTTCTTCAATATTTTATTACTTTTGCTAAGCTTCTATTAACGGCTGACCCTTCTGTTAATCTGAAAAACAAGAATACTAACATCTAAAGGTCGAGTCTCTATAGACCCATCAAATGAAAAGGTTTAAGACAATCCTGCATGCTTTCAAACTTAAAAAAAAAAAAAGTTTAATAAAATTTTTAAAGTATTGTTATTTATTTCTGAAGACCTGGATTAATACATTTTGTTACCTAGAAAACAAATGGTCAGTCGTTAACAGAATAATAAATGTGATTTTTATACAAAAGTAAAAATGTGCATGTAAACTGTTTCTAATTTTAGCTTATTGCCAAACTTATAATAACCTTATGCAGTACAAGCATATGTGATGCTGTGGGCTGTTCTCCTCAACTTCCCCAGCCAAACACATCATTAGTGGAGTCCCAGCCCTAGAGAATAGTACCAGATACTGTTAAGGAAACATGCAGCACCTGGGCAGCAGATAGCTAGCTGGGGTCATGTAAATGGGATAGATAAATAAATAAATGAAGCTTATAACAGCAGGCCTGGAAGGAACGCAAAGATATGCATAGATCCAAAATAATTTTTCCTCAGCTTGTTTATTATAACTTTGATACTGTCCTGTTGGTCTAGGGGTACAGTCACTGCCAACAGAATTTATTATCACAGTCCCACCTATTGTTATGATGTGAACTTCAGAACTATAGTAACAGTGTAAGAGAGCTATCTAAAAATTTAACCATAAAAGCAAAGGATGACAAAGACTGCAAATAAAAAAAATGATGGTAACACGCACACAGCTATATATTTATATACGTGTATGTATGTATATATATATATATATATATATATATATATATATATATATATATATATATAAATAGATAGATAGAGAGAGAGAGAGAACTAGCAATAATAAACAAGCTGAAAGAATATATGTGCGTAAAACAAAATGGCTGACCAAGGGTAATAAACCAAATAATATAAAACAAGAATTCCAATTCAATATCTGTTCAGAAAACATAAACATTAATTAACTATTTGCTTAACAATTTATATAAATGAGTGGATGGGCCAAGCCAGCTAGCTTACATTCACTCAAAGCCCACAATCAAGGCTTTAAAATTCATGTGTAAGATGTGATTACAATGATGAAAGTGCAATAGTAAAAAGAAAAAGTGCACCCCTTACAAACTGTAATACACAAATACTGCATGCGTGTTTGTACACATGGGCTTATGGGCATGTGCGGGTGTATGTGTGTGCATGTGTACATGGTGCATTCAGTAAAACAGTATAATTTAATTGGAAAAAATACAAATTAACTTATCACAGTATCTAAATCAGATTGCAAATGCTGGGCTGATCATCAGCTCAGTGCAGCATGTCATAAGTTAATAACTTACCTGTAAGTGGTCTATTGTTGTCTGTCACTTCTGAAGTACTATTCATGTTTATGAAAGCTTGACAAAGCTTGATAAAGGCAGTTCTGATCATCTAAGGACCTAAATCTATCACAAATCCAACAAAATAAAGGTTGGCATGAAAAGCATAAATTGCATCTCGTGCATAGTGAATTGAAATATATACCAGAAAAATAAAAAAATATTCCTTTAAAGATGGACAGGAAAGCAAATATCAGGTAGTTCTAACTGAATCTGAAATAAAAGCTAACCTAACACAATGTCAAACTGTGCATTTTCTATAGGCTGAATAAGGATGGCTCACCAAACATAGTAAATCTAAAATTCACATTATTTCCTCTGAACAGTACATGTGAAGAATTGTCCTCCACTCATACATACATGTCTCAGCTTCTTTCATCAAGCATTTTGGGCAAAGTCAAACATAATGGGCGACAAAGTCCTAAAATCAGTGGCAATTTTTAAATATTACTCTGAGACGAAGTCTGAAAAACAATGACAATGTTTAAAAATTACTCTTATTCACTTAAAATTAGGTTTTGCATTAACATGTATTTTATGAACAATAATAAGTATGAAGTCCTAATGACTGGCGTTACTGATTGACTGTAAGCCTCAGTGATTTATCAGAAAATCAAATATTTTATGTGGGACATGGTCAAAATTTCAGGCAAAATCAGGCATATTGTTCGAAATTCCTAGCAAGTGTTAGATATGTCCACAAAGGATTCAGGCTTCAGAATCAATGAAACAAAGTTTGAAACTCAGCTCATTCCTCCATCGGTAAGTAAGTGTGTGTGTGTGCGTATGTATTTTATATATATATATATATATATATATATATATATATATATATATATATATATATATATATATATATATATATATACACATATATAAAATGCCTTAGTTAGGGGGTGGCAGGCTAGTTAATTTCCTCTGGTTCAAACCCTGTACCTTGGTTACAGGACACAAGTGCCTGAATCTCTATACCAACTGCTAGTGAAAAAAAAAATGAGTTTCAGTGCATTTTCTAGGAATTGACGTTTGGTGCATTTTCAAGGAATTGTGAGTGAGCTTCAAAGCATTTTCAAGGAATTGTGAGCTTCAAGGGAAGAAAAGTTTACTACTGCTCATACTGACTGCTTTCAATTTAAGTGCATTGCATAGCAAATTGTCATAGCGCCACAGGTAGCATACTTGCCTTTGATGCCGAAGGTTGTGGGTTCTACACCCACATTATGTAGATGGATTGCTGATACTATGTTGTACTTCAAAGGATTGGGGGTGCTACAATTTTGAGTGTGTCATCCTTTGGACGAGATGCCCTAGTAACTATGAACCTGTTGTTGGTTCGTCATCTATTCCTAATTTCAATATTACCAGATTTGCAATTGTTTTTTTGTTTTTTTTAATGTAACATATGCAATTTATTCTTCAAGGGCAGCTGGCCCTGAATTTGCAGATAAAACACTGGCAGCAACCTCTTCATTAGTTATGTCTTCAATGTGGAATTATTTATACGACTTTTACTTACAGAGGTTGTGCATATTGATTGATGTTGGTGGATCATAATGAAAGAAGTCTGAGTGACCTTTTATGGTGGAAATGTTTTGAAATGGGTAATTTTGTCATTATTGGTCCATACATTTTATTTCAATGCTTATTGGAAAAATGTTCAAAACTAGAAATTTAAACCAAGTTTTTGCAAATGGTACTGTATTATATAAGGAATATAATTTAATACAATCAGGAAGGTGAATCAAAGAATGCATGCATGCATGCATGCATGCATGGTCCTAAAAATATGTGCAAGGACCCTGTAGTTTGAAAACAGCTCAAAGGTAAACTTTATCCACCACTGTCCAGATGCATTTTATTTGAACGTGAGTTTCAATGCCATTTCAATGAATGTGAATAATTATACCATAGTACAATGCAATAGAGAGTTTTGCAGTGTAAACGTTTTTCTTTTTTTGTTTTTCATTAAATTGAATCCAGTGAACTGGATTAATCATAGTAAGTGAATCATCCAGGGCATTGTGGACTGCCAGACTGAAGATGAGCATTTTTTTTAATTTAAATATAACCACATTTTCTTTCTTGTTGTTGGAGAGGGGGAAGTGGATGGTGGCTAAACTAGTGTATGAGTGTGTATGTGTGTGTTGCATTTCTTTAAATATTTTGAAACTGGATATTTATGTTCTTTCTGGGTTTTTTCAGTGTACTTTTCTGCCCTGTTTTTGTTTTGGTGGGGTAGGGGGTAGCTAGCTGGGCTGTGGATTAAAGTAACTTGCCCTTTCACTTGCTCAGGTTAAATTCTGACATCAATACTGGCAAGTAAATATTTGTGTTAATAAATTGGAATATTTTTATACTTTTTTAAAGGAAGGGTTGCCCAGCTATGCTGCAGATGAATGTAACTTGTCTTTCCACTTGGTCGGGTTAAATTTCTACCATTAAGGTGCATTTTTATGAATAATTCTGAATATTTATGCTTTTTTTGGGGGGGGGTTGACAATATCTTTGTCCTTTTTCATATTATTTTAAAGGCTGACTAGTAAGCGTTTGTGTGAAATAAATTGTGTTATTTTGGGTGGGGCAGCTAGCGGTGTTATTGGAATTTATCCTCTTCAATTGCTCAGCTTAACGTCTGATATTAAGGGCTTGCTAGTGCGCAATTGTGAGAAATAAACTGGAACATTTATGCTTTTTTTCTTTCGGAGGGGTGTGGCTTGCAGTGTTGTTGATTAAATAACCGGTGCTCAGTTTAACGGCACAGAATAATGGCTAGTGTACATTTGTGTGAAATAAACTGGAATATTGTATAAAACATTTTTGAAACTGTCCCCAGTTTTACAGAATGTTCTTTTATTTGCCTGATATGTTTGGTCTTCAAGTTGCACTCATATGGTTTGGCTAGCTTATATTCTGCCTTCACATAACTACTGTGTATTTGCATGAAATATGCTTTAATATTTATATCCTCCCCGTCTTTCTTTCTCTAGGTGCTGTATTTGTAAAACCGAGTTGAAATGGTTCCTGATTTTGCAGACTGTCCCTACGTTTTCTTCATCTTGATCTGTTTGCAATAGAATTTGGAGTCAGCTGTCCATATAAGTTACCAAATCCCAAACTAGTGGGTCAACTCTTCAGGGTGTGTTATCAATGCCATACACTCCTTTCCTAAGGAGACGATAATGCATTTTTTACATTTAGCTTTAGTCCATGATTCTGGTACTAGTTATTTGTTTGAGACAAACCTTCCTGTAGGATGGCTGTCTTGTGGGGACTTGATCACTGCTCCTAGATTGCTCCTTGCTAGCCACTGTTTTGTTTCATTTCATTATTTTTACTAAACACCATTGTCACAGAGGAGGAGGTGCTGGAATAAATCTCCGGGTGTCAAACATGCCAGGTATGGCACTCTATCAGACTGCAAAAATCTCAGAAGAGGTTATCAGATAAAGATTGTGAAGCCATGCTGCTGATTCTCCTTATGTACAGTATGTCATCACATATCAGTCAGTATTATTTTGTCTTCCTACTCTTTGCACTTGGTTCATTATGTTAGTTCAGTGAGGAACCACACTGCTACTCTGTGGTTCCCTGAGTGAGCTGCCTTTTACATGAAAGTGATAAATACAAAAGGCACAATCTCCCAAAGACTATATCCCTTATAATGTTATCTGTGCCCTTTTCACCAACATTTAGTGGTCTCAGAGGTAATTATAATAAGAAGTGGGCACCAAGGGTTCAGTCCATGCATGCAGTTGTTTAGGCTCTGTATTATAAAGTGCTTGTCTGTTGGTCATTTTTGCAGAATATCATTTCAGTTTCATTCTTTTGCAAATGATATTCACTAAAGACAAAAAGTCTGGCAGTTAGCACAGAACATCTGCTTTTTGTAGTCATTCATTTGGCTACCATGTGACCTTGAGCAAGTCACATAACCAGACAGTACTGCAGGGCAACTGGGAAACTGGGTTAAGCTTCTCAATGGTCTCCTGGACTGCATGCCTGGCAACAACCTTTGAACCTATAAATTCCAAATATGTATTTTCATCTTGCAAAAAACAAGCAGAGAGGACCTCACCCAAGGTAAAACTGCTGAACAAAGTCAAACCAAATGTAAAAAAAGCAGTTACCACCACTTAGAAAATGAATATTTAATCCAACAGCTCAGTAAAAACAATAAAACAAAACAAGAAATGCAAAGTTTGATGAGCACTTTCGGGCTGTGCCCTTCATTAGATAAATTGCTCACATTCAAGCACTCATTTAAAGGGTTCAGTATTGAGTACAGATTGGTTATTACTCCCTTTAAATGAGTGCTTGAATGTGAGCAATTTATCTGATGAAGGGCACAGCCCGAAAGCGCTCATCAAACTTTGCATTTCTTGTTTTGTTTTATTGTTTTTACTGAGCTGTTGGATTAAATATTCGTTTTCTAAGTGGTGGTAACTGCTTTTTTTACATTATGTATTTGCAACTTGACTGCTTCAGAGAAATTGACCTACAACCAGTTCAGTGCATTCCTTGATAGTTTGCCTTTATCACATCCTCTGATGGCACTTACATTGAGTGTCTTAATAAATAACTGGTATTTTACAGCATTTTGGTTCGAATTTTGTTATTATTTTATCACATCCTCTGGGAAATTCTTCCTAAGCATCCACATTCTCTTGACATGGACATAGCTTGTAACTGCTTTAATCTCTTCATATATAACTTTTTGTTAAACTCCTAAGTGTAGCTGATATTATTTGTGTTATCACTTATTGACTATAGTGTACCATCTTACCATGTCCAATCATGATATCTCAGTCTGACCAAATCCCTGACATTATTTATTTCCTACATGCCTAAAACAAAAATGCAAATAATGAAGCAGATATTTCACATAATTTATTTCAGCATTGCAGAAATAGCCCTGTTAAGTGAGAAAGGTGCAACATTAACAACATTGAATTAAGAAAAAAATCCTTGAGTTCTGCCATTCAAAAAGTTGCCATTAAGCTGTTTAATATGCAAGCATCCTCGCTAAATATATATTTTTAAATAGCATGCAAATAAAAGCAGCCATTAACCTTTGAAAGAAGCCTAGTACAGAAACAATGGCAGCCCAAGACTAGCTCAATGTGGGGAATAAAGAAGCAAAAAGGATTGCCTTTTGGCATCTCTAAATTATTTGGCACAACAACTGCAATATTTCACACGCTCTCTGAAGAATGGGAAAAATTACAGAACCCTGACAACACAACATTAAGCTACTGTTGTGCACTGCTGATTGGCAAAAAGTACCATTAGCATGAAGAGTAAAAGTCTTAAGCTTTTCCCATCTAATGAAGCAGATATTTTAAAAATCCACAATGTCAATGCAATTCTCCCTCTATATGCACTGAAAATTCTAATATGAATGATAAAGCAGAGAATGTACAGTGATCTTTCAATATTTATAATGAAAGAGAGAAATACACACACACACTCTCACACACTCACACGTATATATAGACACACAAAATGTGTGTACATATATAATTATTAGGCAAGCATTATCTGGCAAAACAAAAATAAAAAGGATACACAAATTTTAAGCATATCAGAATAATAACTCCCGTTTGTGTCATAGCCATATAAAAGTTTCATACATTCTATCAATACTGCAAAAAGTACTTTTAAAAAAAAGTTTTACATTCAGAGAGAATAATGTGTAAATGGAGGATAGTTCTAGGTACAAATTGCACAAGCATATGTTGCAGACATAAGAGTGTAAACAGTATTCATTCTGAATTAGCAAATACAGCAGGGGAATGCTGCAGTGGAAATCCAACACCTGTTTGCATTATTCAGCAATGTTTCAGACTAGGAAATTCATACTGAATTACGTGTACAGAAAAAATATGTAGACAGTACAGATACTGCTGAGCTAAATGTTGTTTTTGTGCAGAAGTCTTAAAAAATGAGCAGTCTTTCTCATTGTCCCCTTCACTTCTACTGTCTCTGAGCCTGAAACAGAATAGAAATTGTGGAAAGCTTAGTCATTCCAAGGCTTTCATCATGAAGAATTGAAAAGTGCTTTTTGTTTTTGCCAAAATGAAATGTTGCTGTGGTTGAATAATTATCCTTTTGCATACATCTTTGGGCTTCTTTAGACACCAGAAGGTGCTTTTTCAGAAATGTTTTTAAGGACATCATCAATTCTCTCATCTTCAATGACAACTGCAAAGGAAAGAACAAAATATTAATTTTGCTTTCTCCCTACACATACCTGTTTATTTACTGTTATCTCATATAATGTGTTTTCAATAACGAGTGACTACTTTTTTATTATTATATTGTTCACCAGTCTGTAGAGGTTTACACTGTTAAAGTACTTTCACAGCAAATACATGCTCATTTCTATAGATTAAGTAATACTTATTGAAGTTAGCTCAAATAGTATCATAGGATCATAGGAGGTCACTAGATTAATGGCCCTAGGCCCCTTACAAGCCTAGCCAAGTACAACCCCCATTCCCAAGAATATCAAGGTATTAAGAGGAACTAAGTCAACAAGTACTGCCCTTGTCCAAGTGGCACACAAGTGAAACTCCTGAGTGAATTTGCGGTTTACCATCCAATCATCCAACTTACACTTAAATAGGGTCAGTGAGGGGCACTGCATCACCTGAATTGGAAGTTTGTTCCAGAGGAAAGGTAACTTCTGTCAGACATATCTGTCTCTCCAGCAAGTCCTGTTGATGTCACATACTAGGTTGAGTTTCCTAGAGGGAGTCCATCTTATACCATTTGATTTACAAATGTGCAGCATTTCCATTAGAGCAGGTTCTGAGATTGCTTTATATGCAAGGCAGAGGTCACCTCTGAGTAGTCTGTAAGACACAGAGTATAGTGACAGTGATTTCAGTCTGTCAGTGTATGACATATGCTGAAGACCCTGAATTTTCTTTGTAAGAAACCTTTGAGGTCTTTCCAGTTGCTGCAGGTGCCTGGTAAGATACATACCAAAGGTAGCACTGTGCTCTATTATTGTCCTGATGAATGAGGAGTACAGTAGGGTTATAACCTCTTTTGTTCTCGATGCAATGCCCTTACTTATGAGGTGGGTGATGTAGAAAGCCTTTCTTACCACTGTGGAAACATGGTGGTGAAAGGAAAGGTTGCTGTCAACCTGTGTGCCCAAATCATGTCTTGTAGGATAAAACAGTGAAACAACAACTTGATCACTTTAAACAGTGAGAAATGCTGAAATATTGGCAACCTTAGATTTTAGATGTGTATCAAGACATCTCGAGTAATGGGGGTATTTACATTAATGTGATAAAAATATTCTGACTTATTTGGAAACTGTAGGAGCAGTTACATCACAGAATACTGAAATGAATATTATATAACTGAGAGGTAAATTGCAAATAATGTAATTTATGCAAGTGTTGATTTTTTTCAACTCTGTATGAAATGACTACTGCCATAATCTAACTCACATATAATGCTGACAAACTATGATAGCTTCCGACAAGAAAATGATGCCCAGTGCTTCTAAAACAGATATAGTGACTCCTCATTTAATATGTTTACTGACCATCTTCAATGTTTATTTCACTTTTAGTTTTAGTTATGTTTCAATATGTAGGTTGATTGTAATTTCATTCCTATCAATGCTGTAAGAATGTCAGCATATGAATGATGTATTTGAACAGTGAGAAAGGTTACTGATACAGCCTAATGTTCCAGGAGGAGCAATGGAAATATATGATTTTATAATTACTTATTATGTACACAATAATTAAAATTGGTATTGTAATCACTGTGTTAAACAGAAAACATTAATACTCCTGCAGCTGACCTATGTTATGAAATATTATGTATTTCTTTAGTTTGTTGATAGACGTCTTCTCCTTGCAAAAGTGATAATTCTTTGTTACTTGACTATGGCTATTTTAAATTTTATCTTAATTTTTCAATTACATAAGTCCTGAGACTGTAAACAGAGCAAAAAACGGGTGCACCTGAGCTTAAATGTAATCCAAAAGCTCAAAGTAAGTTCTATATTCCTAATCATTATCACACTTTCATTATCATCAAGTTTACTTCAGATGTGCATTTCAACACAAACTGCATTGCTTATAACATAAGCAAATACAGCAATCAAATAAAACAGCAATAAACATGACTAACAGTTGTATAAAATAATTCTTCCACTAGGTTAGGTCATATCACCATCCATCTTGTGAAAAAGGTATTGCATAATCTGTTATTAAAAGGGATTCCATTGTATACATTGTCAAATATGACAAGGTAAAGTATTCTAAAAGCTGGTCTAGCAAAATAAAATATTTCCTATAATCTAATACTCACAAACAGCCTCTCAATGCAAAATGGAAGAAACAGGATGATAAAGATGGAATAATTCTGAAAGGTAAGCAGGTCACCACTAATTCAGAGAAAGGAATGCTAAAAGTGAACTTGAAATTTTTGAGGGTCTGTCCTGGATAGCTTGCCTGCCACACAATTTTGCTCAGATGGTATACAAGATGCCTGAAAATGTGAAGTACTCATGAACTACCACATAGGCAGCAATCTACTTAACAATGAATGTGTGAGAAGAGACCTTGGGACCCAGGTGGACAGTAGTCTCTCCTTTGATAGTCACATCACCACAGTAGTCAGGAAGTCCTTCTACATGGCACACCTCATCATAAAAGGATTCTCATCCAGGAAAAAAGAGGTCATTGATCCCCTCTACTTGACACTCATCAGACAAATTATAGAGTACAATGCCCCTTTTGGAATGTACCTCACAAGACATCTGCAGCAGCTAAAAAGGCCACAGAAGTACCTCACAAAGAGGATTACTGTCCTCAAACAAATGCCCTACACTGACCACCTCAAAAAACTCCAGCTTTACTCCGTAGCATATCGCCTACTCTGAGGTGATCTCTGCCTAACATACAAAGCTATGTCAAACCCAGTGCTGTTGGACATGCTACACCTAAAGAAATCCCAATCCCACTGAGCTACACGTTCAAGGGACCTAAACCTTGTCACCACAATAAACAGGACATGCTGGAGTGATAGATTCCTGTCCCAGAGACTTCCCATACTATGTCAAGCAAAGTTCTTCATTAGCACTCTTCAAGAAAAATCTTGATGAGTGGGTGGGAAATAGGGTTGCCACCTTCCTTCACAGCTAAAACCGGAGTAAAGCCACGCCCCTCACATCACCAGTAATCCGTCCCACCCTAACCACCTCTCCTGCCCGCATACCACCCATTTTGTGATGTCACGATGGCATCACTCGGTGGGAAAGCCCTCTTTTTTCGTTCCCGCCGCCTGCTTTTGGCTGATTTACTGTGCTTTTCTGTAAAAAAGCATAGTAAATCAGCCGATTTACAAACTCCGATAGTCTGTTTCCTTTTTGAAACAGAATACCGGAGTTTGTACAGTGTTTTCTGGACTTCTGGAGAATCAGTTTGATTTCCGGATAGTCCGGAAAAAAAACGGAGGGGTGGCAAGCCTAGTGGGAAATAGGAAATACACCCTGGGGATCACTTATGTGTCTCTGCTCAACAGTGGCACAGGAAAATAACTTTTTTGGGTGGTGTAAGCCAGGGAACCTTGTTGGCTAGGCTTGCATAGGCCCTTGGGCTGATAGCCTAGTACCTACCTACAAACCTATGAACCTAAGTATCATCTTACAGGTGATCTTCCAATGCACAGGAAACAGTAGCATGCTTTCAGCACAGAAAAGATGGGGCGTTTTGTTAAAGAACAGCGGTATTCACAAGCATCTGCTCTTAAAGGTCTACCATAACCAGTCTTAGGTACCATTACAGCAACTGAGCCTAAAACAACAATGATTTGCATCAAAGTCAAAATATCTTGTAGCAGAATCAAGCATGTGATGTGGAGTTTTCTTGAAATAGAATGACACAATGACAGTAATGTCCTTTAATGAGGCTCTTGTTTTAATAGTTTTTTTTTTAATATGTGTCAGAAATCCTAATCACATCTTAAATTACTGTAATTTATTATTCCCCAGTAGTTTTATATTTTGTATTAATTCTTGTATTATTAACTGATAATATTGTTAAGTTGCAATAGTTTGATTGTTGGGTTGGAAGTGAAGGCATTATTAGTTTAGCTTAATTTGGATTTAGTAGTAGTTAGGACTACACTAGACAGTTTTAATTTTTTTTGTAAAGGGACACAGTAGGTCACCTTGAAACTATTTGACTAAAGAGGTTGCACATTGTTAGTGTTGAGACATATGTATATTGTATTAGATGTGGTCGTGGGAGATTGAATTCATTTAATTTATAAATATTTTAGAGTAAGACTCTTAATATTGAACCTTGTAGCACACCTAACTGCAGGAGTTGACATACTATCAGCACAGTTGACACTTTGTGTTTGTTGGTTCAGGTGTCAGGGAGTTTAACATAGAGAGGAATGTTTTGCTGAAGTGAGTTACTGCACCATTTAAATATAGTGCTTTTAATGGTAACCAGCAACTGTGCTTAAGGATAGACAAGAAGCCTTCCTTATTTATTTTAGTTGCATTTTTGACTATTTTATATTGGATGTTTCTATGCATTTTCGAATATTAAATCAACTAAAGCCATATATGAGGTAAAAATAGCCACCCAGGTAAAAGACAACCATAAAGCCTTCTTTTGCTATCTTAGAAACCTGAGAAACAATGCCCACCACTGCACAAAGCTAATAATAAATGACCCAGAGGGCATAACTAGTGTACTAGTGGATAAATTTATCTCTAACTTTATCCCCCCTTCTTCTCCTATGCTCCCAGATCTCATACCCACAGCTGCACCTCCCCCTCAGATCTCTCATGAACAAGTCTACAAGGCACTATCTAAGGCCAAAAACACTGCTTCTATGGGGCATAACAATACACCAGGCTGCTTACTGGCTAGCCTGAAAAAGGCTCTGTCAGACCTCCAAACAGTCTTTGTATCAGGCAAATGTAGGGCAGCAACTGTCACGCCCATGCATAATGGTGGAGCATCAATGGACCTGGAAAACTATAGACCCATAAGTATGATCAGCTTCATCTGGAAGACGATGTAAAGGATCATTATGGAAGTAATAAATAAGGACATAAGTAGCCTATAAACTCTCAACCTATTCCAGTTCATATTTGCCAAGAGCAGATCTTCCCTACTTTTCTTGGTTGACTTTTTAAGAAGACTACTGAAGCAATGGATGAGTGAAATCAGTACATACTGCATATCTAGACCTTGTGAAGGTATTCAACACCATCCAGTACTCAGGTATCATTGATAAACTATCCCAGATAAATGTTAATCCCTGTGTATCTCACTTGCTCTTAAACAAGGCCCAGGAAATTAGGATGGACTGCTGTACCCACTCCAAAAGACCTGTCATTAGCAATGTGTCCAGTGATTCTGTCTTTAGTCAATTTCTCTTTGTCATTTACTTCACTTGGGTCAAAGTTAATGTTAAGGGTTTATAGATAACAAAGCTTGCAGATGATATCAAGGGCCTGAAAACCATAAAAAAACTATACAGATCATCACAAAGCTTTGTCCCTCTTCTCAGTGTCATACAGGATTCCAAGGTGCAATATCTGCCTCACATACAGAGACTCAAAAGACCTTATCCTGTTAGATATACTGCACAATCACAACTCTAACAGGAGCATAAACACCCACGCAAGAGATCTCAGCCTCTTTTGCAACATAAACAGAATGTGTTGGAGGGAGAGATATATATTGCATAGAATAACACTTCTTTGGAATCACTCTCCTCTCCACATAAAGCAAAGTATATCTCTTACACTAATCAAATATAATCTGGAAGAATGGATGGGGGTCTACAAAGTCACCCATGGTTTAGCACCCTTGCCCCTAATGGATAGGGGCAACATGTAAATGTTATGCTCATTGCTGGGTTATTCATACTTAAAATGTAAAGGCTAAAAACTTCATGGGAATTTATAGCTAAACTTCTAAACATCCTCAATGATCAATAGCCTAGTAAGTGCCTGTGAATATTTTAAACATATGTGTTATTTACCAAAACTGCTGAATTATTTAATGATCTAGGCACTGAAATCACCAAGACAGTGAACTACTGAAAGTCCAGCTTGCTAAACTGGGTGGCAAACAGAAGAAAGTAATTCTGTACTTCCTGATTATATCAATGATGAAATTTAAGACAGATCCAGATCTATTCTAAAACAAAATGTATCTTTTTTCATTACAATTCTGTCTTCATCAGTGACTCATCAAACAACGTGCTCTGAGTAATTTTAGTAATATTTTAATGGGAGAGGTATTTTAAAGGTACAATAGTACAAGCTCATAGGTATATACTAAGTTAATGACCACCAGGGCCTTTATAAGCCTAGCCGTTCAACCCAACCCAACCCAGCCAAACTCAACCCACTTTGTATCCTTACCTATCCTGGACATTTAGTAGGCGGGGGTATGTTAGGAGGTTTTTAGAGGTTATTTTGGGAGGTCTACTTTGGGGAATATTGTCTGTATCTGTCTGTCAGAGAAATGGGGGCCAGACCCAGGATGATTTTCCAATTTCCCTTCCATTGGTCAAGGTAATGCTTAAATAGAGTTAGGGATGGATTCTACTTCACATGGATGGTGAGCCTCTTCCAGAGAAAAGGGATCCTCTGAGGCACACAACTGTCTCACCAGCATGTCTTATTTGGGTCTATATTACATGATCGAAGCTTTAGTTAGTCGAATAACTAAAGCTCGATCACTAAATGTCAAAGTCCCAAAACTGCAAATGGCAGTTTCCATACAGGGAAGCAATGTCATTGTCATAAAAAAAAAAAACATTAAACACAAATCAAGTGGGGGGATTCGCCCACCCCACAACCCCCCCCCAATGTGGGGGGCTATGCCCTCCACACACCCCCAACTAAATATACCAACTCCGAGATCACTCCACATTGTAGAAAGGGCCAAATCTGTGTAACACCCAAACAAATTGTTTCCCTGTGTGAAAATTACCATTCGTGGTTTGGGACTTCACATTTAGTGATCGAGCTTTAGATATTCAACTACCTAAAGCTTCGATCATGTAATAGAGACCTATCTTATTTATATCACAAGCAATATTTAAAATGTTTTAATTAAAATTTTTTCAGATGTGTAAAAGGTCCACCAGAGTGGATTCAAGGATGCTTTGCATGCCAGGCATAGATGGCATCTCAGTAATCTGTAAGGGACTGAGTACACAGACAGAGCTTTAAGGCGATCCATATAGGACAATGTGTTTATACCCTGGATTCCCCTGGTAAGGAACTTTTGTGGGTATTCCAACTGTTGCATATGTCTGGTCAGGTACATGTTGAAGACAGCATTCTACTCAATGACGGGTCTGATAATGTCAGAATAAAGTGGCACTGTGACTTCCTTGGACCTTGATGCCATGCACTTACTTATAAGCTGGGGCACATAGAATGATTTTCTTACTACTTTGTCCACATGTTGGTCAAAGGCCAAATTACTGTCTGCATATGTTCCCAGATCCCTGGCTACTGGGCCAACTCTTATGGTTGTCTTACTGATGGAGTAATTAGCCTGGGTGGCAGTTTTCCCAAAGGGCACTATAATGCATTTCTTGGATTTGCTTATTAGACTAGTCAGACTAATAGATCTATAGTTTCCAGGGTTGGTGGATGGTCCACCCTTGTGAAATGTGAGATAACTGTATCAGTCCTCCATTCTCTTGGTATAACGCCTATTTTAAGGCTATAGTTGAAAAGTAACTCAACTTAGGACGTATCAAAGGATATTACTGTGGCCCACTAAGGCTGTATTTTTGGCCTTAGTGAGAGCTGCTAAGAACTGGTACATGAATAAATAATATGCTCACCACTCTATGCCTCCATTGTCACTCAACTTTCTGCACATGATCCTATGTTATATAATCATATATCTGTGAACACATACTGACCAGAGTCAATGGAAACTTAAACTGCAACCGTAGATGGAGGTTTTTTATGTGTAATTAAATAAACTGGGTATGCTGCATACAGAAGGCACTCTTCTTTGCCTCATACACATTTGTGGATCTATATACATTTTTAACTCTGTTCTTCTCAGTGTTTCTTCATTATTAAACTTATATCTGCAGCAAGTGGAATTACACTGTGGGAAAAGTAATACATTTGTCCTCTAATGGCTAAATCAGGGACCTGAGATCACACAGATAGTTCCAAAAGGAGAGTCCCATGTCAAATGGGAAATATATTATATGAATACTTAAAAAGGTGTATGTATTGTTTTACATTATACCATGGCCCCCCATTAATATTCCAAAACGTGCACGCTGATTGGCCAGCGTGCACGTTGTAAATCAACTTATACTAATGGAAAAGGTCTGGGACTTTTCTATTAGTATAAGTCTTTTTTTAAAACACTGTCTCGCTATGTTAAAAGAGTTTAACATAGCGACACAGGTTTAAAAAAAGCAACGGAGATCTCCGTTGCTTATTTTAAAGCTGTCTCGCTATGTTAAACCCATTTAACATAGCGAGACAGGTTTAAAAGCAACGGAGAAAGCAAGATCTCCGTTGCTTTTTACTGTTTCGCTATGTTAAATGGGTTTAACATAGTGAGACAGCTTTAAAATAAGCAAAGGACATCTCCGTTGCTTATTTTAAAGCTGTCTCGCTATGTTAAACCCATTGAGACCTTGCTTTCTCCATTCACAGCTCTGATGTACAGGCATGCGCAGTACATCAGAACGATACCAGACAGCTGCGGAAGGGCAGCAAAGAGGCATTATACAATGCCATTATTTAAGAAAAGTAATTGTTTCTTTTCTTAAATAATGTCATATAATAGCACCTCGGGATCAAACCACGCCAACCGTGGGTGAATCCCACATTACCCACACCCAGGCATGGGTTATTGCTATATAAAACAAAGTTATAAACACATATACCACATATAAGTGATAACAAACAACATAACTGATCAAGTTACATTGGTTACTACAACTTTGTCCCAACATTTAAAGCAAATTTCTTCCCAGTGCACATTAATTGCCATATACCCTATCATTTCAGAGAATAGGGAACAGAGCAAGAACATTAAGAATCAATGAAACTGGACAGTTGCATAATTTCATCAATTCCATGGGATCACTAGAAGTATCTAAATAACTTTTACAAACAGTAAACAATAACAGCAAAGCAATATTTAACTTAGTACTCTACAGACAAAACCTTTCTATGAAACTATGGCACAGAGGTATTTTTGTTGATTTGTTTTTAGGGATTACTACAATGTGTAACATTGCTTTTGATTTTATCTGTTACCTATTTCAGTGTGTGATGAGGTCAGTATGCTGTTTCTCTTTGGGAATGCTGTATCCTGTGAACCTTATAGGAGTTTTTCCATAAGTAAAATTAACGGATACATATACATATAGATAGATAAATATAGAAATATTTAGATAGATAGATAGATAGATGGATAGATAGATAGATAGGTCTATGGGCCAGATTCCAGAAATGTTGCTGTCAGTATAAATCTGCCCTGATTCCAAAAGACATGCCCTGAATGTAAGTGACTTACTTCAGTGTAAGGCCTGTCTATAAACTGGATTCCTATGGAGACCAGATTCCAAAACACATGCTCTCAGTCTGCTGTCAGCGTAAGTGGTCACTATCTGTGAACTATTCTAAAACAAACTTCCTACTGCTATGTCATAATCTGTCAAAATTTCAAGTCCCTCCCAAACTCTGAGAAAATAGCTGCCTATGCAGAACTGTTCATAGAAACCCTGTACAGTCATGTCAATAAACAAACAGAGCCAGCTGTGCTTACCTGAAATAAGCTCAGAACTGACTGTAAAAAAATGAACTTTCCTGGTGGAATCCAAACATAAACAGGTTGTATAATAAAAGAAAAAAGTCATAGTCAGGATTAGGAAGGAATACGCCCAGCATGATAAAGGCACACTCATCAATCTAAACAAGCAAGAGGGCAAATGAAGTTTACTAAAGCTAAATTTGAAATAAAGATAGCACCTCAGGCAAAGGACAACAACAAGGCTTTCTTTAGCTATGTCTGAAACATCAGAGACAGAATACAGCAGTGTGATGAACTGACTGTAATAGCAGCCACCTACACAGAGCTGGAAGATACAGCAAATCTGCTGGCTGACAAATTCAGCTCCAATTTTACCCCTTCTCTCCCTCAGCCTCCACACAAAATACAGTCAAATACCCTGCTATCACTAGTGGGTAGGTCCTATATGTGCTCTCTAAGGCCAGAAATATTGCATCAGTGAGCCTCAGTAACATCGCAGAATGCCTCCTAAATAGCCTGAAACATGACCTGTCAGGGCCACTGGTTTATTTGTTTAAGAACAGCTTCCAGACAGGCTTTGTACCACATAAATGCAGAACTGCAATGATCATCCCTCTGCATAAGGATAGACCACCAACAGGCCCCAGGATCAACAGCGCCAGAAGTCTGACTAGTATCATATGCAAAGCCATGGAAAGCATTATCATGGCAATAATCAATTAGGACACAGATAACCTTTAAACACTAAATCCAACCCAGTTTGGTTTCGTCAAGGGCAGATCATGCCGACTCAACCTGGTGGACATTTTTGAGAAGGTCACCAAGGCAATGGATGAGAGCAAAATGACTCACGCTGCCTACCTTGACCTGGCCAAGGCATTTGGCACAATACCCCACTCAGGCATTGTTGACAAACTCAAGAGATCAGGGACAAACCTGTATGTCACCCTGTGGATAGCCAACTGGCTCACAGACAGGACCCAGGAAGTTAAAACAAAGAGACCAGTCACATGTGAAGTCCCTCAGGGATCAGTCCTTAGACCACTCCTTTTTGGCATTTACTTCTCAGAAGTCAAGGCCAATATCAGTGGTCTCTGGCTGACTAAATTTGCTGATGATTGCAAATTAGGAGCTGTCATTGAATCTCACACTGACACAAATGTTCTACAGGAGGGGCTGACAGAGACAAACAACTGGTGTCAGAGCCATGGAATAAAACTAAATGCCAAGAAATGCATAACAGTACCCTTTGGGAAGTCGTCCAACCCTGGTAACTATCATATTAACAACACTTCCCTTAGTGTTGACCCAGAAGTCAGGGACTTAGGGACGCACATAGATAGTAATCTAGCCTTTGACCATCAACGTGTCTACAGTAATGAAGAAATCATTCTATGTTGTGCAACTTATAAACAAAGGTATGGCATCTAGGTCCAAGAAAGTCATTGTTCCACTGTGTTCGGCATTCATCAGACCTATCATTGAGTATAATGCCCCCTTTGGTATGTACCTAACTAGGTATATCCAACAAATGGAATGTCCACAGAGGTTCCTCACTAAAAGAATACAGGGTATAAGTAAAATGTCCTATGCAGACTGCCTCAAGGCCCTATCCCTGTATTTTGACTCCTACAGACTGTTGAGGGGAGATCTATACCTGGCATACAGGGCATTGACAGACTCCACTCTGATAGGCCACCTGCATATCAGCAAAACAAAAAGCATCAGAATTACCCATTCTAAAGACTTAATCCTTGCCTGTGATATAAATCGGACCTGCTGGAGAAACTGGTATATACTCCAGAACCTACCCTGTCCCTGGAACAGGCTTCCCATCCATGTAAAGCAGAGTTCCTCCCTAACCCAGTTCAAGTGTAATTTGGACAATTGGATGGAGAATAGGAAATTCATCCCTGGCTTGGCATCTATGTCTCTAATGGACACTGGCAATCTTTAAATGATTCATCTTCCATGCCCCTCATTGTAAATGTTTCAGCTCCCAAGACCCTGCTTACACTTATCAAGTGTACCAGAACTTGTCAGGGATTTGGGATGCATGGCTAGGCTTAAAAAGGCCCTTTTGGTCATTAGCCTAGTAAACACCCATGAACCTATGAACCTATAAAAGAGAAGAAGAAGAAAGAGAGGGATCCACAGGCAGGCAAGCAGAAATGGCCACTAAATGCACCATAATGGAAGCATATGATAAGTCATCCTGCAGTGTTTACACAAAAATTTCAAGACCCAAGTGATATTAATCTCAACAGATTTAGGCACCATTTAGAAAACATCTTCCATTTATAAACATACGATTTTCTAGTAGCAGGTTTTATGGCCTTCTTTAACACCTGCTGCCCATCCTCATGAAACAAATGCCTAAACAGAGTCAAAATGGAATCATAGGTTATCAGTTGAAGGTTCTCCAAATTGTGGTGCACCATTTGCCCTTGAGACTATGTGAGCAGATACAGAGTGTGAGGAAGTTTGTGATAATTGCTCTTGGTCAATACCATTAAAAGGGACAACCAAGATTGCCTGGGCTAATAGGGTGTTACCACAGTGATTTTTGGAATTTCCCTCTAAATTTTGAGAAGTACCTTCAGAATCAGTGGAAAGGGTGGAAATACATACAGGAATATTCCCATCCAAGGGAAAAAGAAGGCATCTGTCCTCCAAGCATGGCTGCAAGGATATCTGGAACAGTAGTTGTCTGTTTAGAAAGGAGGCAAACAGATCTATTTGAGGTATTCCCTACATCTGGATTAGATCCTAGAACACCACTGCCTTGAGCTTCCTCTCATATGGGTTTACCAAGGATCTACTTAGTCTGTCTGCCACAACATTCTTTACTGATGGGATGTATGAAGCATGAAGAGTCACAGAATACAAAGAAGCCAGCTCCCAGGCCATCATTGCCAACCAACACAGAGGGTAAGACCTCATACCCGCTTGTTTGTTGAGATACCACATCATTGTGGCATTTTGTGTAATACCTGGAGAGGACTCTTCATTTATAGAGGATGAAAAACCTTCAAGGGATGAATTACCACCACCATCTCCTTCACACTGATGTGTTTCTATGCGCCTTTGAGCCCCCAAGCTCCCCATATGAAGTCAGATGAGTCCAGAGGCATCGGAGGGGAAAATGGAATTTCTGGATTGACACTCAACTTTTCTCTCGCTACTGTAACTCTCATCTGATAAAAGGAAGCATTGGTAACTGGGTTTCCAGGGAAAGAAGGTGCTGGATCTAACAATTTCAGACATACCATTGAATTGTTCTCACTTTAAATTTCTCCAAGTCTTTTGGGTTTCTAATATCATGACAGGAATGGACCCCATTTCTAAGTCAAAGTACGATTAAAGTTTGTGAAATTAGTATTGTTTCAAGCTTTAATGTCAGCCAGAAGTGCTTTTCTCAACACCCGTAATGTGCCCAGTAATGGCTTCTTCTGTAATTCGTATGGATTTACATGTATTGGTAACTTATCTAAATATGATTGTAGATTCTTTTTTATAAGGCCCATTGCTCCTACTACTATTGGAACTGTCTGGGTATCTTTCTTCCACATTGCTCTCATTTCTGCCTGCAAATCCTGATATTTGATGACTTTGTGTCTGTCTGTACGCAATATAATGTAGTAATGGGGTGTAGCGATTTCAATGATCAATGCTACTTTTGTCTTCTTTTCATTGACCACTATATCTGGTTTTCTCACATCTGCCTTTTGAACTGTTGGTAATGGGTGCTCCCATGTGATGTAGACTTCATCATTTTCTATGATGCTTTGTGGCTCATGTTTCCAGTGTTTTTCAGCCACTTTAATACCATACTGTTTGCACAATCCCCAGTGGAACAGTCTTGCCACATTATTATGGCTTTCAGTATACAGTCCTCCTGCCATTAGTATGTTACGACCAACAACAAGGTGTGCAACTGTTTCCAGTTCTGGTTTACAAAGCCTACATTTGTCTGTTTCTCCCACATGTTCAATGGACTTTGTAAACCAATGTGTATGTTGCCTACTGTTTTGGGATGCCATTATTAACCTTTCTTTTGGTTTGAGTTTGCCTCTCCTTAACTATTCCTGTGTTCAATCCTGATCAACATGAGGTTCTTCCAGGAGTTTTCTATACTTACAACTTTTTTATGCATTTCCCACATTTCTTGCCTTCTCATCTGATCCTTCACCTTATATTCTTTCTTTGTTTTTTTGTCACATTCAGTTGCTGCCTGATTTTTATCTACTTCTGGTTTGATTTCCATTCCCACTTGAAGTCAATATGCTTCTACTAGACTAAGCAGGGAAGTCATCTTAGATTTATTTGCCTCATGTTTCAAAACTTTCACTACATTTGGGTCTTGTGAGGTCAGCAGATCTGTGTGCAGCCCCATGATTGCAGATCTACACATGTAATCAGTTTCAAGGAGTCCCCTCATGCAAAGATGACCCAGTGGTATAATAAGAAACATGGACACCATCTGTCCACGAACGTTCGGGAATTCTGAGGCCAAGGTGGCATTCCTCTTGGAGAATTCCAGGAAACATTGTTTGGTAAACCAGGATATTTTCTTTTGGGCAGAAAGGATATTCTTTCATTGGATTCTATGGTGATTTGCATGTGGATAAATACCAGGACATCATCTTGTTTAACCAATGTAGATTTATGCTTGTTGCTAATACAGATTGAGACTCCGCCATCTTTTGTCACTTTCTGTGGAACTGATGGTATATGGGGAAGTGGGGGAAGCAGGGGTGAAGTTTGAGCTGAATTTGTCAGCCAGTGTCTTCACTATGCCACTTGGCTCAGTGTAGGTGGCATCACTGACTATTAGTTCAGCACACTGATGTGTGCTGTCTTTGAAGTTTTGGATGTAGCTGTAGAAGGCCTTGTTGCTGTCTTTAGCCAGTGAGGCTATTTTGACCTCATAGTTGGCCTTGTTGGAATTAATTACTCCTTTTAATTTTCTGTTTAGTTTAATTAGAGAGCTCTTATCATTATGGGAGTTGCTGTTCCTGATTTTAGCCATGACTTTTTTCCTTTTGTTATATACCTTGTTAAGGTTAGGATTCCACCGGTGTGGTTGGTTTTCAGAGTTTGTTTGAGACTTACTTCTAGTAAATACAGCAATCTATTTATAGCCATTTACATAGTTGTACGGGGTCTCTGTGAACAATTCTGCCAAAATTGTTGTGAACTTGGGGTTGGGAGGGGCACTGAATCATGATAAACTACCATTTAATAGGGTGTTGTTTGCTTTGGAATAGTTCCTACTTGTTACAGGTTTTGTTGAGGTTTCAAAGTAGACAGCTTTGTGGTCCAACCTCACCAGTAGTGAGGACATGATACTGTGGGGGTGCAGCACTGTCCCATATTGGTGAGTACCAGGTCCAGTATGTTTAAACCTCTGGTGGGTGTGCTCACTATCTTGTGAAGGGTATTTATGTTACTAAAGTCTAGGAATCATTGTTCCTGCAAGTATGAGGCAGTGCATAATTCCCAGTCTATAGATGAGTAGTTAAAGTCTCCCATGACTAGGGTATTTGGTTTAATGGTGAGTGTTTCCAGTAGGTCTAGGCATGAACTATATGATTTTAGGGACATAAAGGGTGTACTATAGCTTGCTAGGGTATGGTATAGCACTTTGTCTGTTATGATTTGCACATGGATAAATTTCAGGACATCATCTTGTTTAACCACTGTAGAGTTATGCTTGTTGCTATTACAGATTGAGACTCCTCCATCATTTCACACTTTCTGTAGAGCTGATGGTCTAAATGTGTGGAAAACACTAAAGCCTTGCATTACTGGAGTACTTTCTGTAGATTTAATTATGTCTCTGTAATGACACAAATGTCTATATTCTCCAGAGTTTGGAGAGCTTGTAGGGTATGGAGGTTTTTGTTTTGGCTCTTAGGACTGAGCAGTATCACCTTTAGGTTTCTTTGGGTTTTATTTGCTATGTTGGTAGGTGTGTCAGTTTGGCATAGTCTAGAAAAGGCTCTAAGGGGATGGATAAGGTTTTAACTAGCATTCATAAGCCTAGCAGAAAAAGGTGCAGACCATGCTTTGCAAAGCAACATAGTCTGTTAGCCATGTCCTCTCCTGCTCTCAAATATTGAATCCCTCTGAAAAGACACAAGAAACTCAGCCAATTATTGAAGTCAATCATCTTTTGTTCATACTGTGCCATCATCCTTAGTGAAGGTAGAATGCTGCTCAGTGCCAGCCGCATAACTGCCTGAGACACGTATTCAGATAGATCAGTAATGTCTGTCTTCATATTGCCAGAGTAGTACATCTCAGATTGCTAACACCCTCATGGACTATGACAGAATCATACAGGAATCGTACTGGTACCTATGGTGTAGTGGCTTGAGTGCATGTGTAACTTGGTGGATTCTGGCTCCAAATAAGCAACTAACTGTTATCTTTACCTTGTTCAGTTTGGTGAGTGGCTCTTCCATATGTTGTGCAATGGACACCCTTATAACAAGAATCCTGGATAATGTGTTTGCTTGCCCTAAGGGCTTTGCTCTTGAGGCTGCATTGGGCATAGCAGTATGTTTGGTGTTTGGTGTTGCTTTTGGTGAGTGCTTTAGAGATTGCTGAGAATAGCAGTTACCATTTATAGGCTTAGGAGGTCTTTTTTTTTTTACAAAGGAACTCCTCTTGTTAGGTCTGGTGAAGCTCTAATTCTGCCATTTCCTTTTATTGCCTTGGTTATTGTTAGGCTGCAGCTTTCTGATTAAGAGGCCACTGAAAACTATCCTGCTACCACGTGGAACTGAACCACCTGAGATTCTAGCTACTTGCCTAGTTTATCTTGTGGGACTGGAATTTTGCAGAATGTACAGATTTTTTACTTATATTTTTGGACTGTAAATGTGTGGTTTTCTGGCAAATCACTGAGAATTAAATTCACTAAATAAAGAAAGATAGTGGAGTTTAAGACTTTATATCCTTCAGAAAATGAATGGTAACACAAAACCTTTTATTATGGCAACTTTCTAGGTTTATAACAGCAATATTTAAAATTTGTCCCTATTTTTGAGCCTTTGTCCCTCCATTATTTTTGGCTTTGTCCAGATTTCTTCAGCTAAGATGTTGAGAGGTATGATGGTAGCCATGGACACGAATGCAGAGTCCCCTGACAAAGGGGCTTAAAGACCCAGCATGTCAGAGGATACTCTGAATTTCCTAAACACTTTTTTTAGGGAAAGCCTCTATAAACAGAGAAGAATTACAAGCTTTCCTGAAAACATCCTCCAGTACCTGGATCACTGGAGGAAGGGACTCAAAGCGTGGAACCTCGTCCTGCAAAAGATCATGTACTCTGTCATTCTCAGGGCACCAGAAGATTGATCCCAATTAAATACATCCCTAAATCTGGACAACATTTGGGAAAAGAAAACATTTGTCTTAGTTTCTGCGTCTGTTCATCATCAGAGGAAACTGACTGATCCATGATTAATGGACTAATTCATTGTTTCCTAATTTGTTTCAAAACTTGATTTGATTGGTATAAAAAGGTTTTTAAAATTACTGTATCTTGATGCCTGAAGAAGCAGCTTTTATCTGCAAAAGTTTTACTTGTGAAATAATAATGGTTATACCTAACTCATGGTTCCAGAGCTTTTTTGTTTCTTTCATTGTCTTGTATCTACTGCTTCTAGATTTATACCCAAGGTATTTCTCTTATAAAATTAGGCAGCAGTGTTCTCATGGTTTATGGGGGCTTCAGATTTTGCCAGGTTATCACTTAATAGCAGGAAGTTACCCTTGGAGTAGCTGCTGAATATTCCAAAGCTAGCTGGGGGTCCAGGTTTTATTTTTAATTCAAAGGAAACCATCATGCAGTCTGAGCTTACCAGAGAGTACATTACACTATGGGGTACGCAGCACTCTCCCATATTAGAGAGGACCAGATCCACTATGTTTGTACCCCTGGTTGGTGTATTGACAATCTGGTCCAGAGAGTCTGTGCTTACAAAATCCAGGAATCTCTATACCTGTACGTTTGGTGTCATATAGGATTCCCAATTAATAGTAAACCTGGTAAAACAGTTCATGAAAAGAATGTTGCATATGAAACCCCTTCACAAGACATTTCCTGCTTTATGGGATCTCAACTTGTTTTGTAAAAATTCACCTTACCACCCTTTGAACCTGCCACTTACACTGATCATAAGTTCTTAACATGGAAAACTGTTTTGCTTGCTGCTTTGACATCTGCAAGGTGAGTTTCTGAGTTGCACACTCTCATGGAGGAAGACCTTTACCTTATTTGCATAACAATCCTTTCATGCTGAAAATGGTTTCAGAGTTCATTCTTTAGCAGTCCATTAATCTCACTGTTTTCTTTCTAGAACCTAAGAATAAGGGTCAGAAGATACTTCATACCTTGGATGTGCATCAGCAGCTCAGGTATTAGTTTGACAAAATAAAGCCCTTTAGGAAGGCCAGAAGGCTTTTTATTTCTTTCTATGGGGCAAAGAAAGTTCAACATGTCTCTAAGCAAACCACTGCATGTTGGTTGTCCTCTGAAATTGTTTTTTGCTACACCCACCATACCAAGGCAAATCCAGGGAAGGTAAAGGCACATTCCACCAGGGATTTTTCTTCTTCAGTGGCATATTGAAAAGGGGTAGACTCTAGAAGCAGTAACAGTCCTCAATCCATTCTTTCATGAAGCACTACAAATTGCATGCATTTTCTAGATCCATAACAGGCTTTCCGAGGACCATTCTCCAGGAGCTCCTAGACCTTTATCCTTTCTCTTCCCAGGTTGGGTAAAATTTGGGACTCTACTCATCCACCACTAAGGCACTGTGTTTGTTGAACATAGTACAGTAGCATGAGTTCCCCTTACCTGTAATAACAGTAGGTGTTCATAGAACACACTGCATTACCAAGAGTACTCTTCTATTATACCTCTTTGTTGGATGTACATAGTTCGTCTGATGCTGCTGTGTTTGTTTAGCAATTTTTGTTTATAGTTGTGTATGTGGCTTTTTGTTTGGAACAGCTGATGTTCACAAAGCTTGCATTTCTATCTGTTCTTCATTTTGGGCTCAAGAAAAAACTGAAAGGCATTTGTCTGTGGCTGTGAAGGACTATCTTGCTTCTTCCAGCTGATTGGTCTTTCCTACCTAAAGAAAAGCAGTGGGAGAATTTCTGAGCTTTGTTAGACTGTCAGAGGAGGGGTAGCAGGGCACTACCACCCATATGCCAGTAAGGCAATGTGTTCTATGAACATTTACTGTTACAAGTAAGTGGAAGTTACACAACTGTATATTAACAGTCTCTTTTGCTTATTTTTCCACTAAATTTATTGTTAGCAAATTTTACAAATTGACAGGAAGAGGCAAAACAAATAATAACTGAATACACAGAACTGTGTTGCTAGTTTCACAAAAATATCACAATGATTCCTGTATATTAATTTTTTACCTAAAAGGAAAATCTGTGAAATTGTAATGCATAAATCAGTTCATTCTATACAAAAAATGAGACTTCAAGTTAAAGCTTTTAACTACAAGCTTTAGCACAATGCATTTGATCACAGTGTAAAATGCACTGCCGGTACAAATATTAAAACAAATTGTGTTCCTTAGTATTACGCTTTTCACTTATTTCGTTATTTGCATTCCTTAACCGTGACAGACCATTAATCCATAAGGGCATTTTTTACCTTTTGCAAACTCAGCCCAGTATCACTGCCTAGTTAAATGACTTGCATAGAGTCCACAAATGGAGGATGATAGAATCAAACCATGGACTACAGGATAATGCTCATTAACAGATCTAGCCTTAATCCTTTGCATTAACTCATAGACCTCCTCAATAAATTCTGCAATGAAGTGTTTACAGTAATAATCCATTTTTCCATAGCTTAAGGATTAAAAAGATGGGGAATTAACAACTATCATCCCCTGCTGAGAGCTCAGCAAATGAAAAATACAAGTGCCAGTTAAGCTGTGTTAGACAGCACTGAATGTTTTATTTTGTAAATCTTTATAAAGGACAAGTCAGGGGAAAGGGCATATAAATACAATGAAAAGAAAGAGACAGACTGTCCTTCTTCATAAAATTTAATATCAACAGACCAAAGTGAATAAAAGAGTTATGAAGCCAGTATCCAGCAACTGTAAAACTGATTTAACTTCCCAAAAAGGGCATAAAATAGCAAGAACTCATATTTCCACAAACATGTTATTAAAGTCTTAAGGCCATTTAGCACTCCATTCGAAATACAAGTCTGAGCAAAAAAAAAAACTCACCGCCTTTCTATATCAAGAATCCTTAACAACAAAAAATGATATGAAGCAATGTGTCTTATTGTACAGTACAATACTTAAAATACTTCACTTCTCTGTAATACATTGTTTCTGTTCTCATGAAGAAATAGGTGATTTATTTTAGAAATACATACCTTGGTCACAATAACATTCTAGCTTCTCCACTGCAATGCTAAACACTAGCTAATACAGCAGCTGAGATATAGTACTATGCTTGCATTTTTAAATATTACTCTAGGTATTGACAGGTACATACATTGTTAATGTTATACGGTAGGGTATGAATGAAAAAAGATATTATACTCGGCACGTAAAAATCTACTGCCAATCATTAGCGGACTGGAGTTCCGCTGTCGCGACCCCTAACCGAGAAAAGCTGAAAGACACAACAACAACAACTCTTGACTTTATTTCTGTGAATAGCCACTGGTATTGTATATAGAACAATGTTAAATATATATATGTATTATCAAATTTAAAACTGGCAACTTACAGAATTTATTTTCTAATAATAAAATAAAATAAATCAATTAAGTAAAAAAATAAAATGTTCATAATAAATTTGCTTTCCTATGGAAAATGCACAGCAAACCATACTGATTCTTTACTATGTCTCTTGCTTATTGTTTTGATAGTTTTCTGAAAACATGTAAATTAAAAATGTAAAAAATAGATTTTACTGTAGCTAAGTACAACAATATGCACTAATGACCAGTACAATTTTATTCTACGACTTTCTGAAATGTTTCTGTTGTTTTGTATGTTGACTGTAACTGTTAGGTACTCACCACAACACTAAACATTAAAATGCTCAACAAGCATACATTTTATTTAATTACTAAATGCAGGGAAACATTTTATAATGTAAATTGCAACAAAAAGGGTTATACACACTCTCAAGGCATCACAAGTGCACCACATAGCTATGCTTAGACTGTAGCTTTGTGTTCAAGGTTTCTGTGTATGATATCATCCTAGTAAAATGTACGCATAATTAGACATTATAGGGTGAGGTTAAATTAATGGTTGGGCCTGGTTTGGTTGGGTTGGCGTGGGGGTGTAAGCGTCCCGCCAGCAAAAGCAAAAACCAACCAAATTAATATTAGCATTAAGAAGGTTTATGTTATTAATTTAGAATTAAGATTATTGAAAAAAAACTGTTACTTTTTCCAAATAAGTAATGTAACTGTTTACTGCCTTATTCAGCTCCGCAGCATCCGGCGGCTTCGCAGATGTCTGGCATCGCGTTGTCGTTCTACATCAAACTGCACTACAGAAAGCAAGATCTCCATTGCTTTTTTTGCTTTTATGTCTTCATTATTTTAAATGAGTTTAACATAGCGTAGACAGTTACCAAAAAAGCAGCAAGACATCTCTCCGTTTATTTTAAATCTTGTCTGTACTTGTTAAAAGCTTTTAACAAACATATATGTTAAAAAGCAACGGCCGTTGCTTTTTTCTCCGTTTTTTTTTCTTGTTAAATGTTGTTATTTTAATAAATTTTAACATGAATAGCTTTAAAATAAGCAACGAGATCTTTGCTGTATTTTTTATTTTAGTCGTCAAACCCATAAACACATTTTATAGCGAACAATGTAGTAACGAGTTATATACTAATGGAAAAGTCGGGCCGGACCTTCTTTTTCCATTAGTATAATTTCGATAATGCGCAGCTGGCCAATCAGCGTGCACGTTTTGGGGGGATCATGGTATAATACTGGTTAATTACTGGGAGTCTGCTGATTTGTTTCATCAGTACACAATATCATGTGATATTGAAAAAAGTGTTTTGTCTAAAGTAAACTTGACAACTATAAATATTAAGGCAGTTTGTTTTCTACCATCCTGATCTCTTATTTGTTAATGAAACTACCATATTTTCTGTTGCAGCTTAAAAGTCACATCCAGATCTAAAACTATAATGATATAATTGAATGATCTGCAGAGACTCCTTCCTGTTCTTACTGCAAACCTTGGAACCTCTGTTAGCCATACTCGGCTATGATAAGAACTCTTTAAGTCAAAAATAGTGTGCAAACTAATACTTTCTACTAAAACACAGATGGCATAAAAAACATATAAAGCCTCTGGATTATGAAAGCCCTGTCCTGATAGTTATTAAGATTTCTAATAAAATGCATACAGCAGGTGGTACATAAAGAATAGACTATCTCAAAATAGCAATTGCCAAAGTGTACTTCTAGAATAAACTCTGCATTTTGAATCTAACTACATTCATTATTATGGAGATTAAACATAATCATTCAAGTTGACAACTAACCATGTTTGCATGTATATGAGAGTTCATGGGTGAGTGTGTGCACTATATGCGTATGTGTTCTAGTGTGTGTGTGTGTGTGTGTGTGTGTGTGTGTGTGTGTGTGTGTGTGTGTGTGTGTGTGTGTGTGTGTGTGTGTGTGTATCTGTATGCGTGTGTATAAACTTGTAAATCAGAAAAGAAATTCATAGGTCCCTTCCCAGTGCATTAATATGTTCACTATATAAGTAGATTACATTTTAATACTATATAGAGGCCCAACTGTTAGTAAATTGTTTATGTATTTTGTTTATATTTGTTTACAGTGTTCCTCCCAATCAGGGGACAAATGAGGTGGTTGTTATCCAGATGGAGAAATCTGACCAGGACTCTAGGGAGAGTCCTCTACTCTTTGCTTGACAGTGGATGGAGTAATGCCATCTGCAGAGAAACAGAACAGAGGCAGTGACGGTGAAATCTGAAATGGGCTGTTCCATCTGACACTTTGGAGACTGTGATGCTAGAAGAAAGAGAGTTATCTACTGAAACCTTTTTTTGAGATGAATGCAGCTAATGAGATGATGTGATCACAATGGGATGTTAGCTGGAACCAAATAATGGGCAGAGCTACTACAGCAGCTGTCATGGATGTCAGAAAATAGAAGACAAGGATGCTGAGTATCTCTGAGTGATTTGCAGCCTTTGACATGGGCCATGACATGGATGGAAGGTAAAAACATAGTAGGAAGGGACTCCAATTAAAACATAGCAGTCAGTTTTATTTGTCTATGGATGAGAGATATGGAAAAAAGAAATCTATCCAGAATCATATGTGTGAGGAAAGAATAAAATTTCCAAAACGGATATCTAAAGTTGTGTAACCAAGGCAAACATCAATCCAGGAGGGTAATAAATAAGCTATAGTGTGATATTTCTTTGGAATGACCTGCAAAACATTTTTAAATTAAATTCATGGAAATTCCTGGTTCCACATAACATAAATCCCAAACTCTGATCAAGATGACAGGATTGGTTAATGATTCATGCACTGAAGGACCTATCTAGGGAAGACAGGACTAAGCAACTGCCATAAATGTAGTCATCCTGGCAGAAAAGAGGCCAGGACTGCTTACTGCACAGCTTATGCCCAGTATAAGCTTGGAGACACAGAAGGTAGGAATAACAGCCATAGACAGGCAAGTCCCACCAAATAGCCCTACATGATACAGCTGGAGATATGCATTGTTAGAAAGTATGGTCACAGACCATGATGATTTTCTTCAGGAATGTACATATATGCTCAAATTGTTTTCCAATCGAGGCTACCCACCATGGTTATTGACTAAATTTTGTAATGATGTGGTTAACAAGCATAATAATTTTGAATATAAGCCCCTCTTGCAGGATTTTTCCTTACATCAGGAAGACACAAATATGGCATCTTTGATGACTGGTAATCAGGATACTGTGCCTCAGACAGGATCTGGTACCCTGAGTATAACCCAGGGCAAAGAAAAGGTGTTTTGCCCTTTTGTTATCACATATTACAGTAACAGTTTCATTATTGCTGATATTTTGAAGAAAAATTGGAAAATTATTATGGGTGACCAGGATATCCAGGACAGACTGGGGTTACATCCTAATATCGTGTATAGGCGTGCACCTAATTTAAAAAGTATTATGGAGAAGCAAGTGGTTGGGCGGCCACGGTGGTGCAGTGGTTGGCAGGTTGGCTCACCACAAGAAGAGGTTCTCTCCGATCCCGGCTGGGGGTGCTTCTCAGCGGAGTCTGCATGTCCTCCTGTGGTCGTCTGTGGTTTCTCTCCGGGTGCTCGGTTCCTCCCACATCCCAAAGACATGCTGCAGGTGGTAGGTGTGTGTGGTGAGTGTTGTGGAAGGAAGAAGGGGGGGCGGCTGGCAACGACGACACGTGAAAACTCCACTGCATTTCAATGTGCAGACAGGTGATCCGCTGGCCGATCCCCCTGAAAAAGCCGAAAGAAGAAGAAGAAGATGGAGAAGCAAGTGGTTAAGAACAGTACTAACACTCGGAGGATGGTTCCATGTGGAATGTATAGTCAGTATAAACACATTTTTATTGGTACAAGTGTTAGTATTGGGGGAAGAAATATTGATATAAAATGAAAATATTCCTGTTATTCCCAGTCAGGGGTATATATTGCTTTGTCCTTCCAATGTCCTGCCTTTTATGTAGGCAAAACCGAATGTAAACATGCTCAGAGAATATATGAACATCAATATGATATAGCCCACAAGAAGGAGACTAATGCCTTATATCGGCATCTGACCAAGTACCATGAATATCAATTTAAATTTATGGTAGTGCATGAATTTCAAAAAAGTCCCTAAAATGGCCCTTGGAAACTATACTTGGAACAAAATGAAACTTGGTGGCAAATTTATTCGAATGCATGTTTTCCCCCTGGGCTGAATGACAGTATTTCCATCTCCAGTAATTTAAAATTAAAACAGTTTGAAAGATAATAAGTACAGTTTTTAAAATAATTTGTCAAGAATGAATGTTTATTTATTTGTTTATGTATTTGTAAGCATATAAATAGTTTTTCATATATTTGTTCTATATGTTTTAAAAAAAATAATTTACATGCTTAAAGACTTTGGTAATCAAAGGGCTACTATTAGGGTTGCAGGCTGCAATTTGCATTTTTTATCATTGTTTTAGATTCATTGGCTGTTGGACCATGATGTATTTCAAATGTAGTATAAGCAGGACAGATAACATTTTTCTTTACCTGAAGAAGTTTGGTTCTTGTACCTGATGAAAGCACTTATTTTCATTAAAGTCTGAGTCTTGGGATTCTACACACTGCTGTGCTTTTTTTGTTTTACTTGCTAGAAAGTATCACATGTCAAGCAACCAGTAATCTGTCCCATGACCATCAGGCTGATGAAGGGATGAAGAAGTCATAAGAACGCAGAAAACTCTGCTGGCTGCTTGCACAATGGCCTTCCATGACTGGGTCCTACCCAAGAGAGAAGAGCAAGTTAATCAGGTCTCAGAAGGATGGAGAGTTTGTAACCAGTGAGGACAGAAATATATATAAAGGAAAATCATGGAAGGTAAACAGAAGAAGGCCTGAAAAAAAAATCGGCTACTGACACTAGTAGTGTTTTTTTCAGAGAAAGCTTTTCTTTGTGTTGTTTAGAATACATGTAATTACAAAGGAAGAAAGTGTATTGAAATTATGGATTTGTTGTAATGAACAAATGTGATTGCTATAATAGATCCATCCATCCACAACCCCCTTTTCCCCATTTTTTGCACACAGGGTGTGGGTGTCACATCAACAGTATCAATACTGTAACGGATTTTCAGATAAAAGTATTTATTTTATGTGATGCATTAATTAGTATGAAAAGAATGGTAGATAATGCTGGGTTGTGGACAGGGGACAAGTATGAGGTGTTAATGCTAAATGTGAAAAATTCATAGATGATTCATACCTTTAATATGCTATATATTAAGGAATTTAAATGAAATACACATTAGGCAGCACGGACAAATTCTATCATTTTGTGAATTAGGATATTTGTAGCGTTGTCGCCTCACAGTTAGACGTTGTCCGTTCGATTCTCAGTTAGAGCGTCTTCTGTGTTGCGACATGCGTGAATGGGTGTTCCTTTGTTGAAGGTTGTGCGTTAGTATCGGCAAGCTAGCACATAAAAATCTACTGCCAATCATTAGCGGACCGGAGTTCTGCTGTGGCAACCCCTAACCGTGAAAAGCCGAAAGACACAACAACATCTGTGTCTTTCTCTTAATGAGAACTGTGTGAAGAAGCTAGTTTAGGAAAACAAGACACTATCCACATTTACTAAATATTGGAGTGGACTTGATTTATCCAAACACATCATTTACAGAAGAGCAGGGTAACTGAAAACTATCAGTTGTGGGATGAATGGGTGCCAACTTGTAATAGCATAAAAAGTTTTAAAAAGTTTGACAGCTTACAGCTGTCAATTAAGTGATCACAATCTTGTAATCTATCTGTCAAACTGTCCTTTTAGCTGAAAAGCTAATTAAACTATCATTAAAAACAGTACAGCTACACAAACAGAAAAAATATAATTCAGCTACACAAACAGAAAAAAACAGAGCTACACAAACAGAAACAAACAAAATAGCTACACAAACAGAAAAAAATCAGTACAGCTATACAAACAACAAAAAAAACAGTACAGCTACACAAACAGAAAAGAATAATATCACTGTACAGACAGTTAACAAGCCATCTATAAGATCAGTTAACTAAAAGTTTGTAAGCCGTCAGACTGTTGTTAAACATACAGTAGAAGGGGAGGTATCAAATGTGTGTTCTGCTCAAGGTGTCAACATGCCCTGCTACAGTTCTAGGACAAAAATGTACAATAAGAGACTAGAGAAACTGACAGTGAAAGAGTTGTTAAAATACATGAAGCTGTCATTGTTTAACCTCAAAAACTAGTTAGTAAAATAGGAGGATATGACTGCCTACCCATCATAATGACAGCTAGGTTACCCATGAAGAATAAGATTCAAGAAATGGCATCCCAAGAGCAAAGCTTGAGAGGTGAAATTCTTTAATTAGTTTCAAGAATACAATTGTGATCAGTAGATCAATCATAATTCTTTTTATTATGTCATTGCCAAGTTGGACAGAGTATAGTTTTATCTAACATTAACTTATACAACTGCAAATATCTCCATAAGATCTCACTGCTATGTTAATGTATTTTTCTTTGAACCTTCTTATACTGTATTGTCATACAATATTAATAATTTTAACATTTTTTCTTACTTGCTTATATTGTCAATTACGTCTTTTTTCCATATAAACTTTTTTATTTGAGAACCATCAAACAACCAGAGTTGGAACAAATACAGTACTTGCTCATGAGTCATAACTGACCATCCAAAATCAATAGGCATATACATAAAGAAAGTTCACACCTTATTATTGTAGCAAAAAGAACATTTTCCAGTAATGTTTAAAAATAAGTGCCATCTCAGTGTACTTGTAGCTTAACCAAAGTTTATGTTTGTATGTATAATCCTGCTCCATATTGTCCTATGACCCATGTTTCAAATGTCAAAAACTATGACAACAAAAATTAAAACCACAGATCTTAGCTAAACATGTTCCACTAAGTTTAAAGGGAATTTCTAGCCCTGGACACCAAACAGCCACTATTTTGCGCATTTCGTAGGAAGTATATTCCTGGAGAGGGCCCAGCGACAGGCCTCAGTTGCCCTGACCCATATGTCCTCTGATCTAGGGCACGACAAGGCAAATGGATATAGTTGGCCTCACCTATTCCACTTCTCCAGCAGCCCATACTTGGCCCACTCCTTCTTTACTCAGGTCTGATGGCATACGATCCACAACTGCAGCACCTTAAAATATGTGAATGACAACACAGGTGCACACTTGACTGCCATACTTAACCTTGACCAACCCTTGTTCCATGGTATGAATTAAAGAGCATGACATTTTTTCCAATCTCAAAGCCAATAATTTGATGTATACTTTAGGCTCCATCTGAAAAATTGAGACAGGTCAGAATTCATTTGGCTTCAGTATCAGCTTATTAGTTTTACGTATCAGAACTTTTGTTGCCATTCTGGCTAAAAATGACAAACTCCTGCTTCATTCACCCTCTATGGGCAACTACAAAAGAGGTCTCTTCAAATATGCCCAAAACCATATATAAAACTCTGCTGGGAGGCTATCAGGGCCTGGCACTCTCCCATTTGGGAGTTTTAAGCACAATTACTCATCTCCTGCTCTTCTAATGGCTGATTAAGAAACTGCAGTTCACTTTCCTTCACCTGAGAAAACTCCTGGCTGTGTATCTTCTTGTAATAATAGTAACCGAAAGGCACACCCATTAATACAAACCACAGCCACAGATACAAGGAAACTTTATTCAGCTCTAGCACCTTGGCAAATGCCTTCAAGGAGTACACATTAAATCAAAAAAGCACATAATATATATTCAAACCAATAAAACAATTAACACACCAATGAAATACTTCCAATTAAAGTCTGTATTTAACCCCTTCGGGGCCATTGTATCATATTTTAGAATGGACACAGATTCTTTATATAATAATTTATCTTTCAAAGAAACCAGTTCCCCATATGTACATTAATTTGTTCTAAAACACAGCCTTTAAGAAGTATAAAATCACTAGAATGATGATTTCTAAAATTAACTGCCAAAAGACTATCACAACATCTATTTTTTATGTCCCTAATGTACTCCTGAAACCTTACCTTGAACATTCTTTGACTTTCTTTCACATAAGTACATAAGTTTCTTACATGGACACTTTAAAATATAAACAATATCAGTGGCGTTACATAAAAAACTCTGAGTAGAGCTAAAACTAACTCCATTCATTTAAAAAAAAGTATTAATGACACGAGCAGAAATGAAACAATTCCCACATGAAAAAGTTCCTTTCCTAAGAGGGACTAACTTACTGACTTTAGCATCTGGTGGTCTAAATGTACTATGAACCACCATGTCAGCTATGCTGTGCCCTTCTTATATGAAACCAAAGGTTTCTTCTGAATAATTTTGGCCAGCTCACCATCTTTAAACAGCATTGGCCAAAAATAATACAAGAGTCTTATAATTCTATTGCTAAGTAAATTAAAAATTGTAACAAAATAAATATCCCTTTACCACTAATATGCTCACTAATATCTTGAAATCTCCAATTATCATATTCAAGAAGAAGGGGGGATCCATTTCATCTATAGCCACTTCCTTAAAACAACTGTTATAAACTATATCTCTCCCATTATTTCTTTTACTAATTACTCTGTCCAACAATTCATAACCTCATTCCTATTATACCGTCTGCGAATAAACATATTAACTATATATTGCACTCCCTTATCAAAATCCATATCATTATTACAACGTTTACTCAAACAAAGAAATTCTCCATATGGCAAGGAGGCAATTAAGTGGGGAGGATGACAGCTAGTGCCATGTAAACCTTGAGTGTTCCACAATATATCGCCCTGCACATTCTGCAGAGATGACACTTTGAGTCAACTGGCGAACAGTTTGAAAGACCTCACTCCTTTGGCCCAGTGATATATTTGCCACTTTTCCCATTTAATATGTATAGCTTTGAGTTTTAGGGCCTGACACTCCTTTTTTTGGTACATGATCTACCTACTTTCATGTTCTATCCCTATCTTCCTGCTTCTTGTACATGCACTCTACTTCATGTATCATGAAATCCAGTTGGCTAATCCTCCCTTTACATATTAATTCCCTGCCATTTTTAATCCCTTCTGTCCACCTTTGTATTGCCTTCCCATCTCTAAAAGATCTCTCCAGAATTAAACAGACTATCCTTCAAATACCCCTGAATAAACCTAGCTAGAATGGCTATGTGAGCTGCTGAACCCAGTAACTTTATGTGAGATCTCCACCTTCTACCATTGAAAGGTGGTTTGAAGGCTCTGACATTAAAATGAACATAATTATGATCTGATACAACAGTGGTACCATGCTGCACCCCTAGAACCCTCCTACCCCATTACACTTTCACTGGCTTACACATAGTCGAGTCTCAAAGCCAAGACAGACTGATGGGCTATAAAAGTGAAATGGTAGGATCCTTCAATTTTATTTCCACTTTCATTGAAGAAGGGCACTCAGCACTTCAATCCTTGATAGGACAATGACAGGCAGCAAGAATAAATGCTTTCACCTCCTCCGGTAAGTCAAAAGATGTGGTCTGGCCTGTCAGGAATACCCATAACCTGGCTAGGAAACACAGCTGACATGTAGTCCCAAATTCTCGTAACGTACTGATGAATGGTGACATTGCTTTCTGTGTCATAAACAAAGCATTACTGTAATCTGGGGAAACACGGACTGGTCCCACAGCCAACACAAAGCTGTTGCCCATGTCTCTGCATCTCAGTAGAACCATTTCCCTCATATTGTAATCCAAAACATGAGGTATAAAATGTCTCAGCACATTTTTTTCCTCTTCCTTGAATTAATCCTGTGTGTCCATTCTATCTCCACCAGATGTCAAAGTTAGAGAGTCGCTGTTAATTCCTTAACAACAAAGGCAAATGGATCATGCCCTTCTTTCCCCTCTGGCATCCCTATAAAACAGGGGTTGTTGTACCTGCTCCTGTTTCAAGATCATCCAGCTTTACCTCTATTTTATAAGCATGTAGCTGGAGCTTGTTTATCTGGCCTGCCTGTTCCCTCTTTGAGGACTTCTGTATTGCCATTTCTGCCTGCTACTTATTCATCACACAGGTCATGGAGTAATTTAGCATCCTGTTTTGCACTGGCTTCTTTAAGTGTACTGGTGTCATTGAGAACTGTCTGTAGAATACTGATGCCATTGAAAACTGCCTGTAGCACACTGGTGAGTTGATATAGAGATATCTGCAGTTCATCTGCACCAGGCAACCATTGCAAGAACTACTCCTCCTCCACCTTTAAACCTTAAGCCTAGGTACTGGTCTCATAAATACAAATAACAAAAAAAACACAGTCTAATATTATACTGTACCAATCAGCCCATCTGTAGGGGTCTATATCACTTCAGCAAAGTGACAGTTCAGCACACAGCATTTCATCGGAAATGCCGTTCATCAAAATATGTCCTTAGCCCCCCACACACCCTGCTAATTATATATATATATATATATATATATATATATATATATATATATATATATATATATATACCAATTCCAAGATCTCTCTACAGTGAGAAAAGGGCAAATTTCCAGATCCTCACTGTGCTGTGATCTCAGTATGAACAGTTCAATGAATGGCATGTTCGATGTAAGTGAACCAAAAATGCTGTTCGCTAAACTGAAGTTTTATTGAAGTGATATAGACTCATCTCTAGTAGGTAGTCATACAACAGAACCCTATGAAAGTATTTGAATACAGGGTTACAGCATCTATAAATTATTTAATTCCCAGGTTCCAGGCCTGCTCTCTAACCAAGCATGCTGTAACAGCATGTTCTTCTGCATGCCCCTGACCAATCAAATTTCTTTGCAATATATGGTGGGTTTTAGCTGTCACAGTGTACTACAGGTTAAAAAGATAAATACAGGAGTACAATATGTCCAACAGCTTTTGAAGATGCCATGCACTTCTCAATGCTGCATAAATTGTGAGTAAGCAATGTACCCCTAGTATCAAACAACAACTTTAAAAACTCTTTGGCACTTTGCTGTGTCACACATTTGTTGCTTGTGTGGCAGCACAAAGTTTGTTACAGCTTTCAAACCTGTCTTTGGGTTCCTGATACAATTCTAGGGTGCAATTGTTACTTGGTACGTTTATAAAGCTGAATATAAATTATAATTAGAACTGCAGCACAAGGAGAAGTGGTTTGAGTTGAGTGCTGCTTGTTTTTTTTATACTTGATTTTGACTGGCATTCTAGTAATGTATTTAAAAAGTAATTTAGTTTTTCATGCCTCACAATCTTTTTGTTTCCATCTAGATATTAAGTAAGTTGTCGTATAGCCAATGCACTGACATATTTTTTTCTTCTACACTTCATTTTGTCTTGATCAGACATTTGTAAAGATGGTTTGGCACCCAGGGCAGCCGTATTTAATTAAAGTTTAAGTTGTTGTTGTTTTGAGCATAGCCCTGCCCCTTTCTAGCTGACCACACCCTTTCCCATTGGCCCCAGCCATTCAGCTGTCTCTTGCAGCCCCTCTTTGATTTGAAGTCACCAGTCGCCACTGGCTATGTGTCAGATGATCCTTTGTAATAACAAGATTCATTCATATGACCCTGCTGTGACAAGTACATCATAACTGTTTTTTATGTATGAATCTTGGTATAACAAGATTATTTTTTGTGCATAATCATTGTGGTCCAAGTATTAAAAAATTATTTGACAAAATATGATGGTATTAATGTTAAAATAATTTTGATATTTTAGTTCAAAAGGATGAGAAAGAGGCAAAAAAAGCAAATCAACAAAGACAAGAATGTTGAAAGGAAACTGAAAAGGTAAACCTAAAAGACCTTTTATAACAGTCACATACATGTAAACTTTCAGTCTTTCAATGTGAACAGGATGAAGGCAAAAATATAGGGCTGGCCATTTTAGTATGGCTGCTACAACAGAATCTGGGTACTACATGTAAACTGGAAGTTCATCTTATAGATAATTTAGGAAAATAGTTCTTAAGGCAAGGTGGGTTGAAAGACCATACAAAGGATAGA
Source organism: Protopterus annectens (assembly GCF_019279795.1). NCBI lineage: Eukaryota > Metazoa > Chordata > Ceratodontiformes > Protopteridae > Protopterus > Protopterus annectens. The sequence continues at coordinate 1,679,742,520 of NC_056728.1, read as the reverse complement.
AATATTGTATAGAGTTTGGAAAAAGATGGATGTTATGAAAGTTCATGTGCACATGTTCTGTCCAGTAAAAGGAAAAAAAAAGAATCTTAGCTATGACTGCAATTGGTCTAGGTGGAAATGTTATTTGTGATATCAGAGTATACTGTCATAATGAGTTATGGGATATATTTTTGAAAGAAAAGAAGATAACTTTTTGCAAGGAACTGAATCTTATCTGTTAATAAATGTAGATATTTTGAGGTTAATTACTTTAAATGTAACTTGGTATTACAAAACAAAAAAAAAAACAGGTTGCACACATGACAAAAGATATATAAATTATCAACAAGGCAAGTTTAGAATACAGAAGTTTTACGACGTTCAGATACAGAAGAAAACACATTTTTGTTTTAAAATGTGCAAGTATAAAATTGATAAAGAAACCATGGTGATGACATTTTCTGGTCATTTGGACATAAAGAGCATATCTGGAAGAAACAATGTCAGAAACAGTAAAAGGAAAGGTCTGACAAACCTTTCCAGAGAAAGTATTAAGAAATCAATGATTGCAGTGAAGGCTCAAATGTTACACGACTAGGATTCATAAAACATATTGCCTCTAGCAGTATTTGTGCAATGCCACAGATCCCAATAGTATACATTGATAAAGTGTAATTCAGAGACATGATAAAGCTGTAAGGAGCAATATCTCATTAGCAGTCCAACATGATGTCTGTCAAATAAATACTGTGCAGTTTTTGATAAAAATGCTAGTGTTTTCTCCTACCATCCCATTCAAAGTAGTTGTACAGGCACTCACAATCCTGAAAACAAATGCGCACAGGCACATACACGTGCACACGCGCACACACACACACACACACACACACACACACACACACACACACACACACACACACACACACACACACACACACAACTCCTCTGTACTAACTTGATACACAGTATGCACTCAAAAGATGGCACACAGATTTTTCTATTTGCACCCAAAACTGCAGAGTAGAATTATTTTTGGAATCACAATACTGTGCTGTCTTCTGATTCTACTAGAAACTTTCAGGAAAGTGCAAATGGCTAATTAGCATTAGCAGTGCCTCCACTCTGATGACTAATTAGTATTGGCAGTGACCGCATACTGATGACTAATTAGCATTAGCAGTGCCCTTGGACTGATGACTAATTCCCATTAGCAGTGTCCCAGACTGATGGCTAATTAGCATGAGCAGTGCCCCCAGACTAATGACTAGTTAGCATTACCAGTGCCCTCAGACTAATGGCTAATTAGCATTAACATTAACAGTGCCACAGACTGATGATTAATTACCATTAGCAGTACCCTGGACTGATGATTAATTAGCATTAGCAGTGTCCTCAGACTGATGATTAATTAGCGTTAGCAGTGCCCCTGGAGTGACAACTAATTAGCATTAGTAGTGCCTCCAGACTAATGACTAATTAGCATTAGCAGTGTCCTCAGACTGATGATTAATTAGCATTGGCAGTGTCCCAGAACTAACAACTAATTAGCATTAGCAGTGCCCCAGAACTGATAACTAATTAGCATTAGCAGTGTCCCAGAACTGATGACTAATTACATTAGCAGTGCCCTCGGACTGATGATTAATTTGCATTAGCAGTGCCCCAAAACCGATGACCATACCTATCAAATGTACAGATTTCCACGGAATGCCGAGATTTTTGCTTCATATTTTTGCCCCATTTTTCATAAAATTGTGGTTTTCTGGCAATTACTGGCAAATCATTAAAGACTGAAGACAGAAAATAATGACTAGTATTTGAGTTTCAGACTTTCGCCTCACAGCAAGAGGTTCTCTGGTTCGATTCTTGGCTGGGGTGACTTCCATGTGGAGTCTACATGTCCTCCCTGTGGTTGCATGGGTTTCCTCAGGATGCTCCGGTTTCCTCCCACATCCCAAAGACATCCCAAAGACATGCAGTAGGTGGATTGGACACTCTAAACTGGCCCTAGGTGTGAGTGTGTGCATGTGTGTGCCTTCTGTGGAAGGTTGGGTGCCAGGCTGGCAACTCGACACCGTAAAACTCAACTGCCAATCATGAGCAGACAGATGATCTGCTGTGGCGATCCCTAACTGGGAAAAGCAGAAAAAAGAAAAAAGATTTGAGTTTCAGACTTCATATCCTTCAGAAATTGTGTGCTAAAGCAAACCCTATCATTCTATCCACTTTCTAAGTTTGTAAAAGCAATATTTAAAAAGTGTCCCTATTTTTGTGCCTTTGTCCCCATTATATATGGCTTTGTCCAGATTTCTTGCTATAAGAGGTTGAGAGGTATGCAGATGACTCATTAGCTTTAGCAGTGGCCCCGTATTAATGACTAATTAGCATTAGCAGTGCCTCAAGACTGATAACTAATTAGTATTAGCAGTGCCCCCAGACTGATGACCAATTGGCATTAGCAGTGTCCCCAGACTGATGACTAATTGGCATTAGCAGTGTCCCCGGACTGATGATTAATTAGAATTAGCCGTGCCTTCGGACATAAGCCTAGCCAGGGAACCTTTTTGACTAGGCTTATATAGGCCCCAAGACCAATAGCCTAGTACCTACCTATGAACATATGAACCTATAAATTAGCATTACCAGTGCCCCAGAACCGATGACTAATTATCATTACCAGTGCCCTGGACTGATGACTAATTAGCATTAGCAGTGCCCCCAGACTAATGAATAATTAACATTACCAGTGCCCCAGAACCGATGACTAATTATCATTACCAGTGCCCTTGGACTGATGACTAATTGGCATTACCAGTGCCCCCAGACTAATGAATAATTAACATTACCAGTGCCCCAGAACCGATGACTAATTATCATTACCAGTGCCCTGGACTGATGACTAATTAGCATTAGCAGTGCCCCCAGACTAATGAATAATTAACATTACCAGTGCCCCAGAACCGATGACTAATTATCATTACCAGTGCCCTTGGACTGATAACTAATTGGCATTACCAGTGCCCCCAGACTAATGAATAATTAACATTACCAGTGCCCCCGAACCGATGACTAATTATCATTACCAGTGCCCTTGGACCGATGACTAATTAGCATTAGCAGTGCCCCCAGATTGATGGCTAATTAGCATTACCAGTGCCCTGGACTGATGACTAATTAGCATTAGCAGTGCCTCTGGACTGACTAATTAGCATTAGCAGTGCCCCCAGACTAATGATTAATTAGTATTAGCAGTGCACCCAGACTAATGACTAATTAGCATTAGCAGTCCCTCGGACTGATGACTAATTAGCATTAGCAGTACCCAAGGACTGCTGTATCTGTATGCAGTCTTCATCAGTAAGACCAGTGTAGCACCATGTAATGGAACATTTTTACTGCTGCAGCACTACATTGGTCTCCGAATAGCTCTAGGATAGTGCACTTAAACAATCCTGTTACAAACAAATGTTGTCAGACTGGATCAAACTTTACATGGACAAGAGGTAATTAAATAAATCCACAATTTCTGTTAAGATCTGTAATCCTGTCATCTCAACAGCAGACAGATCTTAGAAGTTTCCCAATAAACTAAACAGGCCTTCAAAGATATTCTTTCACTTGTGGAATACATTATTTAAAATCGGTGATGTCAGTCAATATGCTGCTGTTTTCTGATGTACTATAGGGTTTTTGGATCTATACCAGTGATCAATTTATATGTTTTTTACATGACATATGTTATTAATATGGCTACCTTTTGGATTGTCTCAAAACTGATCATATGAATCCATACTGTAAAAATGCTGTTTGATCTCACCTAGCCTTCTCATATGCTGAAGTTATGATGCATTTGTTGGTTTCATATTATATTTGAAATAAAATTTGATCATTTGAAATGAAAAAGAAAGAAATAGGGTAGGGCTGCACAGAACCTCCACCTTCCTGCAATACTGCCTTTGATACATTTGTAGCAAGCATTTGCTACAGTTTATGCCACACATGGAGGGCTAAGCACTTTGTTTCTGACCTTAAATGCACTATCAACATTAATTCCTGAATGCCAGTAATGCACTGTTCTGAAGACCAATTGACATCTGCCAATCATGCTTCTAACACTTTTCACCTGGGACGGCTGCCTCATTGTACCATTACTTCAAGCTAGTAACCTTTCTATCAGGTACTTTCTGCAGTACCATTAACTAATGGAGGTACAACACTGCCTATCCTGGATAAGCCCATTAATTTAAATGGGACATGCCATTATCTATAGATTTTATGTTGGTATTAATGGTAAGACAGTGTATTGAAGGTGAATGTAATTAATTATTTAGAGATAAAAAGCTAGCATTTATATCCAGCCCCCTGCTGTCATATTGAAACAGTAACTACTTTCTTGACTCTGTAGAGTTTGTGCATACTACCTGCTTATAAATATACACTGCAATAGTATACAAAAAACAAGGAGTAGGCTTATTGTTGTAGGAGCTGTGGACTTGGCTCTGATTGAAGAGGAAAGAGTATGAAAATAGAACTGGAAAATGAGACACAAAAATAAAATGATGTGTATGTTAATTATTTGTTGTTCACTATAATTTTTTCACTTTATTGATGTAGCTGCATTTATTTATATTTAGGGAAGTTTTATATTACCTGAAGGTGGAAAGTTTTATTATTACAGTTATTACTTGTTTCTCTGTTTTTTCCACTTACAGTAGAATGAAATTGGCTGCCTTAGAGCTACAGTGTTAAGCATAGGAATGTACCTGATGAAAAGAGATAACAAAAGTTAGGTTCCTTGCTTTCCTAAATGTAGTGCCATACATGTTTCCTAATCGTAGTGCAGATCTGTGCATTTTTCCTAAACACAGTGTTGATTATCTATGCATGTTTCCTAAACGTAGTGCAGATCTGTGCATGTTTCCTAAACACAGTGTTGATTATCTGTGCATGTTTCCTAAACGTAGTGCAGGTCTGTGCATGTTTCTTAAACATAGTGCAGATCTGTGCATGTTTCCTAAACACAGTGCTGATTATCAGTGCATGTTTCCTAAACGTAGTGCAGGTCTGTGCATGTTTCTTAATAGTGCAGATTTATGCATGTTTCCTAAATGTATTGCAGATCTGTGCAAGTTTTCTAAATGTAGTGCAGATTTGTGCATGTTTCCTAATCGTAGTGCAGATCTGTGCATGTTTCCTAATCGTAATGCAGATCTGTGCATGTTTTCTAAACACAGTGCTGATTATCTGTGCATGTTTCCAAAACGTAGTGCAGATCTGTGCATGTTTCCTAAACACAGTGCTGATTATCTGTGCATGTTTCCAAAACGTAGTGCAGATCTGTGCATGTTTCCTAAACGCACTGCAGATCTGTGCATGTTTTCCAAACATAGTGCACATCTGTGCATGTTTTCTAAACATAGTGCAGATTTTTGCATGTTTCCTAAACTTAGTGCAGATCTGTGCATGTTTCCTAAACACAGTTTTGATTATCGGTGCATGTTTCCTAAACATAGTGCGGATCTGTGTATGTTTCCTAAACATAGTGCGGATCTGTGCATGTTTCTTAAAAGCAGTGCAGATTTGTGCATGTTTCCTAAATGTAGTGCAGATCTGTGCATGTTTCCTAAATGTAGTGCAGATCTGTGCATGTTTCCTAAATGTAGTGCAGATCTGTGCATGTTTCCTAAACATAGTGCATATCTGTGTATGTTTCCAAAATGTAGTGCAGATCTGTGCATGTTTCCTAAACATAGTGCATATCTGTGTATGTTTCCAAAATGTAGTGCAGATCTGTGCATGTTTCTTAAAATAGTGCAGATTTGTGCATGTTTCCTAAATGTAGTGCAGATCTTTGCATGTTTTCTAAATGTAGTGCAGATCTGTGCATGTTTCCTAAATGTAGTGCAGATCTGTGCATGTTTCCTAAACATAGTGCATATCTGTGTATGTTTCCAAAATGTAGTGCAGATCTGTGCATGTTTCTTAAAATAGTGCAGATTTGTGCATGTTTCCTAAATGTAGTGCAGATCTTTGCATGTTTTCTAAATGTAGTGCAGATCTGTGCATGTTTCCTAAACACAGTGTTGATTATCGGTGCATGTTTCCTAAACATAGTGCGGATCTGTGCATGTTTCTTAAAAGCAGTGCAGATTTGTGCATGTTTCCTAAATGTAGTGCAGATCTGTGCATGTTTCCTAAATGTAGTGCAGATCTGTGCATGTTTCCTAAACATAGTGCATATCTGTGTATGTTTCCAAAATGTAGTGCAGATCTGTGCATGTTTCTTAAAATAGTGCAGATTTGTGCATGTTTTCTAAATGTAGTGCAGATTTGTGCATGTTTCCTAAATGTAGTGTAGATCTGTGCATGTTTCCTAAACACAGTGTTGATTATCTGTGCATGTTTCCTAAACGTAGTGCAGATCTGTGCATGTTTCTTAAATATAGTGCAGATCTGCGCATGTTTCCTAAACACAGTGCTGATTATCAGTGCATGTTTCTTAAAATTAGTGCAGATTTGTGCATGTTTCCCAAATGTAGTGCAGATCTGTGCATGTTTTCTAAACACAGTGTTGATTATCAGTGCATGTTTCCTAAACATAGTGCAGATCTGTGCATGTTTCCTAAACACAGTGTTGATTATCAGTGCATGTTTCCTAAACATAGTGCAGATCTGTGCATGTTTCCTAAACGTAGTGTAGATCTGTGCACGTTTCTTAAAAGTAGTGCAGATCTGTGCATGTTTCCTAAATGTAGTATAGATCTGTGCATGTTTCCTAAACATAGTGCAGATCTGTGCATGTTTCCTAAACATAGTGCAGATCTGTGCATGTTTACTAAACACAGTGCTTATTATCTGTGCATGTTTCCTAAACATAGTGCAGATCTGTGCATGTTTCCTAAATGTAGTGCAGATCTGTGCATGTTTCCTAAACGTAGTGCAGATCTGTGCATTTTTCCTAAACACAGTGTTGATTATCTGTGCATGTTTCCTAAACGTAGTGCAGATCTGTGCATGTTTCCTAAACGCACTGCAGATCTGTGCATGTTTCCTAAACACAGTGTTGATTATCTGTGCATGTTCCCTAAACGTAGTGCAGATCTGTGCATGTTTCTTAAACATAGTGCAGATCTGTGCATGTTTCCTAAACACAGTGCTGATTATCAGTGCATGTTTCCTAAACGTAGTGCAGGTCTGTGCATGTTTCTTAATAGTGCAGATTTGTGCATGTTTCCAAAATGCATTGCAGATCAGTGCAAGTTTTCTAAATGTAGTGCAGATTTGTGCATGCTTCCTAATCGTAGTGCAGATCTGTGCATGTTTCCTAAACACAGTGTTGATTATCAGTGCATGTTTCCAAAACGTAGTGCAGATCTGTGCATGTTTCTTAAAAGCAGTGCAGATTTGTGCATGTTTCCAAAATGTATTGCAGATCAGTGCAAGTTTTCTAAATGTAGTGCAGATCTGTGCATGTTTCCTAAACACAGTGTTGATTATCGGTGCATGTTTCCTAAACATAGTGCGGATCTGTGCATGTTTCTTAAAAGCAGTGCAGATTTGTGCATGTTTCCTAAATGTAGTGCAGATCTGTGCATGTTTCCTAAATGTAGTGCAGATCTCTGCATGTTTTCTAAATGTAGTGCAGATCTGTGCATGTTTCCTAAACACAGTGTTGATTATCTGTGCATGTTTCCTAAACGTAGTGCAGATCTGTGCATGTTTCTTAAATATAGTGCAGATCTGCGCATGTTTCCTAAACACAGTGCTGATTATCAGTGCATGTTTCCTAAACATAGTGCAGATCTGTGCATGTTTCCTAAACACAGTGTTGATTATCAGTGCATGTTTCCTAAACATAGTGCAGATCTGTGCATGTTTCCTAAACGTAGTGTAGATCTGTGCATGTTTCTTAAAAGTAGTGCAGATCTGTGCATGTTTCCTAAACGTAGTGCAGATCTGTGCATGTTTCCTAAACATAGTGCAGATCTGTGCATGTTTCCTAAACATAGTGCAGATCTGCGCATGTTTACTAAACACAGTGCTTATTATCTGTGCATGTTTTCTAAACACAGTGCTGATTATCTGTGCATGTTTCCTAAAAGTAGTGCAGATCTGTGCATGTTTCCTAAACATAGTGCAGATATGCATGTTTTCTAAACACAGTGCTGATTATCTGTGCATGTTTCCTAAAAGTAGTGCAGATCTGTGCATGTTTTCTAAACAAAGTGTTGATTATCAGTGCATGTTTCCTAAACATAGTGCAGATCTGTGCATGTTTCTTAATAGTGCAGATTTGTGCATGTTTCCTAAACGTAGTGCAGATCTGTGCATGTTTCTTAAACATAGTGCTGATTATCAGTGCATGTTTCCTAAATGTAGTGCAGATCTGTGCATGTTTTCTAAACATAGTGCTGATTATCTGTGCATGTTTCCTAAACATAGCGCAGATCTGTGCATGTTTCCTAAACGTACTGCAGATCTGTGCATGTTTCCTAAATACTGCAGATCTGTGCATGTTTTCTAAACATAGTGTTGATTATCTGTGCATATTTCCTAAACATAGTGCAGATCTGTGCATGTTTCCTAAACGTAGTGTAGATCTGTGCATGTTTCTTAAAAGTAGTGCAGATTTGTGCATGTTTTCTAAATGTAGTGCAGATTTGTGCATGTTTCCTAAATGTAGTGCAGATCTATGCATGTTTCCTAAATGTAGTGCAGATCTGTGCATGTTTCCTAAATGTAGTGTAGATCTGTGCATGTTTCCTAAATGTAGTATAGATCTGTGCATGTTTCCTAAACATAGTGCAGATCTGTGCATGTTTCCTAAACATAGTGCAGATCTGCGCATGTTTACTAAACATAATGCTTATTATCTGTGCATGTTTCCTAAACATAGTGCAGATCTGTGCATGTTTCCTAAATGTAGTGCAGATCTGTGCATGTTTCCTAAACATAGAGCAGATATGCACATGTTTTCTAAACACAATGCAGATTATCTGTGCATGTTTCCTAAAAGTAGTGCAGATCTGTGCATGTTTTCTAAACATAGTGCTGATTATCTGTGCAGGTTTCCTAAACATAGTGCAGATCTGTGCATGTTTCTTAAAAGTAGTGCAGATCTGTGCATGTTTCCTAAATGTAGTGCAGATCTGTGCATGTTTTCTAAATGTAGTGCAGATCTGTGCATGTTTTCCAAATGTAGTGCAGATTTGTGCATGTTTTCTAAATGTAGTGCAGATCTATGCATGTTTCCTAAATGTAGTGCAGATCTGTGCATGTTTCCTAAACGTAGTGCAGATCTGTGCATGTTTCTTAAATGTAGTGCAGATCTGTGCATGTTTCCTAAACATAGTGCAGATCTGCGCATGTTTCCTAAACACAGTGCTTATTATCTGTGCATGTTTCCTAAACATAGTGCAGATCTGTGCATGTTTCCTAAGTGTAGTGCAGATCTGTGCATGTTTCCTAAACATAGTGCAGATCTGCGCATGTTTTCTAAACATAGTGCTGATTATCTGTGCATGTTTCCTAAACATAGTGCAGATCTGTGCATGTTTCCTAAACGTACTGCAGATCTGTGCATGTTTTCCAAACATAGTGCAGATCTGTGCATGTTTTCTAAACATAGTGCAGATTTCTGCATGTTTCCTAAACTTAGTGCAGATCTGTGCATGTTTCCTAAACATAGTGCAGATCTGTGCATGTTTCCTAAACGTAGTGCAGATCTGCACATGTTTCCTAAACAGTAACGCAGATCTGTGCATGTTTCCTAATCGTAGTGCAGATCTGCATGTTTCCTAAATCTAGTGCATATCTGTGCATGTTTCCTAAATGTTTTGCAGATCTGTGCATGTTTCCTAAACGTAGTGCAGATCTGTGCATGTTTCCTAAATGTAGTGCAGATCTGAGCATGTTTCCTAAACATAGTGCAGATCTGCACATGTTTTCTAAACACAGTGCTGATTATCTGTGCATGTTTCCTAAACATGATGCAGATCTGTGCATGTTTCCTAAACGTACTGCAGATCTGTGTATGTTTTCCAAACATAGTGCAGATCTGTGCATGTTTTCTAAACATAGTGCAGATCTGTGCATGTTTCCTAAACTTAGTGCAGATCTGTGCATGTTTCCTAAACATAGTGCAGATCTGCGCATGTTTACTAAACACAGTGCTTATTATCTGCGCATGTTTCCTAAACATAGTGCAGATCTGTGCATGTTTCCTAAATATAGTACAGATTTGTGCATGTTTCCTAAATGTAGTGCAGATCTATGCATGTTTCCTAAATGTAGTGCAGATCTGTGCATGTTTCCTAAATGTAGTGCAGATTTGTGCATGTTTCCTAAATGTAGTGTAGATCTATGCATGTTTCCTAAATGTAGTGCAGATCTGTGCATGTTTCCTAAATGTAGTGCAGATTTGTGCATGTTTCCTAAATGTAGTGCAGATCTATGCATGTTTCCTAAATGTAGTGCAGATCTATGCATGTTTCCTAAATGTAGTGCAGATCTGCGCATTTTTCCTAAACAGTAGTGCAGATCTGTGCATGTTTCCTAAACATAGTGCAGATCTGCGCATTTCCTAAATCTAGTGCAGATCTGTGCATGTTTCCTAAACATAGTGCAGATCTGCGCATATTTTCTAAACACAGTGCTGATTATCTGTGCATGTTTCCTAAACATAGTGCAGATTTGTGCATGTTTCCTAAATCTAGTGCAGATCTGTGCATGTTTCCTAAATGTTTTGCAGATCTGTGCATGTTTCCTAAACGTAGTGCAGATCTGTGCATGTTTCCTAAATGTAGTGCAGATCTGTGCATGTTTTCCAAATGTAGTGCAGATTTGTGCATGTTTCCTAAATGTAGTGTAGATCTATGCATGTTTCCTAAATGTAGTGCAGATCTGTGCATGTTTCCTAAATGTAGTGCAGATTTGTGCATGTTTCCTAAATGTAGTGCAGATCTATGCATGTTTCCTAAATGTAGTGCAGATCTGTGCATGTTTCCTAAACTTAGTGCAGATCTGTGCATGTTTCCTAAACATAGTGCAGATCTGCGCATGTTTACTAAACACAGTGCTTATTATCTGCGCATGTTTCCTAAACATAGTGCAGATCTGTGCATGTTTCCTAAATATAGTACAGATTTGTGCATGTTTCCTAAATGTAGTGCAGATCTATGCATGTTTCCTAAATGTAGTGCAGATCTGTGCATGTTTCCTAAATGTAGTGCAGATTTGTGCATGTTTCCTAAATGTAGTGCAGATCTATGCATGTTTCCTAAATGTAGTGCAGATCTGTGCATGTTTCCTAAACTTAGTGCAGATCTGTGCATGTTTCCTAAACATAGTGCAGATCTGCGCATGTTTACTAAACACAGTGCTTATTATCTGCGCATGTTTCCTAAACATAGTGCAGATCTATGCATGTTTCCTAAATGTAGTGCAGATCTGTGCATGTTTCCTAAACGTACTGCAGATCTGTGCATGTTTTCCAAACATAGTGCAGATCTGTGTATGTTTTCTAAACATAGTGCAGATTTGTGCATGTTTCCTAAACTTAGTGCAGATCTGTGCATGTTTCCTAAACATAGTGCAGATCTGTGCATGTTTCCTAAATGTAGTGCAGATCTGCACATTTTTCCTAAACAGTAGTGCAGATCTGTGCATGTTTCCTAAACATAGTGCAGATCTGTGCATTTCCTAAATCTAGTGCAGATCTGTGCATGTTTCCTAAACATAGTGCAGATCTGCGCATGTTTTCTAAACACAGTACTGATTATCTGTGCATGTTTCCTAAACATAGTGCAGATTTGTGCATGTTTCCTAAATCTAGTGCAGATCTGTGCATGTTTCCTAAATGTTTTGCAGATCTGTGCATGTTTCCTAAATGTAGTGCAGATCTGTGCATGTTTCCTAAACGTAGTGCAGATCTGTGCATGTTTCCTAAATGTAGTGCAGATCTGTATGTGCATCTTGCACATTGTGCTTTATATACCGTCTTTAAGTACCATGACTTGTAGGCATGGATTATAGCACTCAACAATGATATACAAAAGTTGTCCCATTTTTTGAATGACCCACAACATTGCATACTACACTACTGTGCACTGCACACAACAATGCAGCAATTTAAGAAATTATATTATATTTTACTAAACTATTCTTCCCAGCTGAGCTAAGCTTTACTATTTTGATTTATAAAACTGTTTCATTACGCATGATGGCAGAGTTATGATCATTGCTATAATAAGGTAATATGGGGATCAGGTGCTGTGCAAGCTCCCCCTGGCAGAAGCTCAACAGCATCATTGTGTCTGGATAGAATGTGTATGTATGTGGCAGCAGGTTTGCTTGCATCACAAAGAACTCCATTGCCACTAGATGTTTTTTCTACCATGCAACAAAGACATTATTTTTTTTTTTAATTCAATTCAGCAATGATAAGCTGCTCAGCTCTGGATGTCTTACAACATAACATCGGGGACGATGGACCTCTGTACTCACAAACAGTATACATCTGTTTGTACACAACTGGACTTCCATACCCTACTCCTCTATAAGCAATCCATATATAGGTGGTCTACAATTTATGACAAGCAGATAGCTATGGAGAGGGATAATTTGCATGTGTGGTGTATGAATGGCATATTGTGTGTACACAAAAGAGTAAGAGTGCATATTCACAGCCCCAGGTTCTGGCTGAGTCTAGCAGTAATCTGCAAGGAATGACACTACATTGTTATGCAAATAAGATCAGAGGAGGCAATTCATGCTGCCTACAGAAACGATAAGAGGTTTTGATAAACAAACTTCCCTATAGCAAAAGCATAAAGTACTTAAGGGAATAACATTAAAGGGAAAGCTACTATGAGGATAATGCACCTTAGACATTGTTGTATTAGTGCAATTCATAGAGATAAACATAAAAGGTCCTCTGAAGACATAAAGAATCCTGAACTTATTTTGTGGTGATCGCTTGAGTTACGCAGCAATTTAATTAGGAAGCCATGATTTTTTTTAAAGGAAGGAAAAAAGAAACATGGGAAATTAAACAAAAATGTTCAACATGAGGTAAGATTATTGAGTTCACTTCAAGAAATGTTTGTTTTATTCATACTATGGTCATAAAATAATGGATTTAGTGAATATTCTAAAGCAGTCATTTGTAAGTGGAAAATCATTACAGCGGCAGTGGAAAAATGATCCACTGAGAAAATAATTTGTTTTTGGGTCATTGAGTGTGCATACATGGTAGAAGGACTGAAGTGGCAAGGATGTTTTGTTGGCTGTCTTTACTGGACGATACTTACTCACTGCAGGTGGCAACAATTCGCATTTTTCCTAAACACAGTGTTGATTATCTGTGCATGTTTCCTAAACGTAGTGCAGATCTGTGCATGTTTCCTAAACGCACTGCAGATCTGTGCATGTTTCCTAAACACAGTGTTGATTATCTGTGCATGTTCCCTAAACGTAGTGCAGATCTGTGCATGTTTCTTAAACATAGTGCAGATCTGTGCATGTTTCCTAAACACAGTGCTGATTATCAGTGCATGTTTCCTAAACGTAGTGCAGGTCTGTGCATGTTTCTTAATAGTGCAGATTTGTGCATGTTTCCAAAATGTATTGCAGATCAGTGCAAGTTTTCTAAATGTAGTGCAGATTTGTGCAGGCTTCCTAATCGTAGTGCAGATCTGTGCATGTTTCCTAAACACAGTGTTGATTATCAGTGCATGTTTCCAAAACGTAGTGCAGATCTGTGCATGTTTCTTAAAAGCAGTGCAGATTTGTGCATGTTTCCAAAATGTATTGCAGATCAGTGCAAGTTTTCTAAATGTAGTGCAGATCTGTGCATGTTTCCTAAACACAGTGTTGATTATCGGTGCATGTTTCCTAAACATAGTGCGGATCTGTGCATGTTTCTTAAAAGCAGTGCAGATTTGTGCATGTTTCCTAAATGTAGTGCAGATCTGTGCATGTTTCCTAAATGTAGTGCAGATCTCTGCATGTTTTCTAAATGTAGTGCAGATCTGTGCATGTTTCCTAAACACAGTGTTGATTATCTGTGCATGTTTCCTAAACGTAGTGCAGATCTGTGCATGTTTCTTAAATATAGTGCAGATCTGCGCATGTTTCCTAAACACAGTGCTGATTATCAGTGCATGTTTCCTAAAGGTAGTGCAGATCTGTGCATGTTTCCTAAACACAGTGTTGATTATCAGTGCATGTTTCTTAAAATTAGTGCAGATTTGTGCATGTTTCCTAAATATAATGCAGATCTGTGCATGTTTTCTAAACACAGTGTTGATTACCAGTGCATGTTTCCTAAACATAGTGCAGATCTGTGCATGTTTCCTAAACACAGTGTTGATTATCAGTGCATGTTTCCTAAACATAGTGCAGATCTGTGCATGTTTCCTAAACGTAGTGTAGATCTGTGCATGTTTCTTAAAAGTAGTGCAGATCTGTGCATGTTTCCTAAATGAAGTGTAGATCTGTGCATGTTTCCTAAACATAGTGCAGATCTGTGCATGTTTCCTAAACATAGTGCAGATCTGCACATGTTTACTAAACACAGTGCTTATTATCTGTGCATGTTTCCTAAACATAGTGCAGATCTGTGCATGTTTCCTAAATGTAGTGCAGATCTGTGCATGTTTCCTAAACATAGTGCAGATATGCGCATGTTTTCTAAACACAGTGCTGATTATCTGTGCATGTTTCCTAAAAGTAGTGCAGATCTGTGCATGTTTTCTAAACACAGTGTTGATTATCAGTGCATGTTTCCTAAGCATAGTGCAGATCTGTGCATGTTTCTTAATAGTGCAGATTTGTGCATGTTTCCTAAATGTAGTGCAGATCTGTGCATGTTTCCTAAACACAGTGCTGATTATCAGTGCATGTTTCCTAAATGTAGTGCAGATCTGTGCATGTTTTCTAAACATAGTGCTGATTATCTGTGCATGTTTCCTAAACATAGCGCAGATCTGTGCATGTTTCCTAAACGTACTGCAGATCTGTGCATGTTTCCTAAACGTACTGCAGATCTGTGCATGTTTTCTAAACATAGTGTTGATTATCTGTGCATATTTCCTAAACATAGTGCAGATCTGTGCATGTTTCCTAAACGTAGTGTAGATCTGTGCATGTTTCTTAAAAGTAGTGCAGATTTGTGCATGTTTTCTAAATGTAGTGCAGATTTGTGCATGTTTCCTAAATGTAGTGCAGATCTATGCATGTTTCCTAAATGTAGTGCAGATCTGTGCATGTTTCCTAAATGTAGTGTAGATCTGTGCATGTTTCCTAAATGTAGTATAGATCTGTGCATGTTTCCTAAACATAGTGCAGATCTGTGCATGTTTCCTAAACATAGTGCAGATCTGTGCATGTTTACTAAACATAATGCTTATTATCTGTGCATGTTTCCTAAACATAGTGCAGATCTGTGCATGTTTCCTAAATGTAGTGCAGATCTGTGCATGTTTCCTAAACATAGAGCAGATATGCACATGTTTTCTAAACACAATGCAGATTATCTGTGCATGTTTCCTAAAAAGTAGTGCAGATCTGTGCATGTTTTCTAAACATAGTGCTGATTATCTGTGCAGGTTTCCTAAACATAGTGCAGATCTGTGCATGTTTCTTAAAAGTAGTGCAGATCTGTGCATGTTTCCTAAATGTAGTGCAGATCTGTGCATGTTTTCTAAATGTAGTGCAGATCTGTGCATGTTTTCCAAATGTAGTGCAGATTTGTGCATGTTTTCTAAACGTAGTGCAGATCTGTGCATGTTCCCTAAACATAGTGCAGATCTGTGCATGTTTCCTAAACGTAGTGCAGATCTGTGCATGTTCCCTAAACGTAGTGCAGATCTGTGCATGTTTCCTAAACGTAGTGCAGATCTGTGCATGTTCCCTAAACATAGTGCTTATTATCTGTGCATGTTTCCTAAACATAGTGCAGATCTGTGCATGTTTCCTAAGTGTAGTGCAGATCTGTGCATGTTTCCTAAACATAGTGCAGATCTGCATGTTTTCTAAACATAGTGCTGATTATCTGTGCATGTTTCCTAAACATAGTGCAGATCTGTGCATGTTTCCTAAATGTACTGCAGATCTGTGCATGTTTTCCAAACATAGTGCAGATCTGTGCATGTTTTCTAAACATAGTGCAGATTTCTGCATGTGTCCTAAACGTAGTGCAGATCTGTGCATGTTTCCTAAACATAGTGCAGATCTGTGCATGTTTCCTAAACGTAGTGCAGATCTGCACATGTTTCCTAAACAGTAACGCAGATCTGTGCATGTTTCCTAATCGTAGTGCAGATCTGCATGTTTCCTAAATCTAGTGCATATCTGTGCATGTTTCCTAAATGTTTTGCAGATCTGTGCATGTTTCCTAAACGTAGTGCAGATCTGTGCATGTTTCCTAAATGTAGTGCAGATCTGAGCATGTTTCCTAAACATAGTGCAGATCTGCACATGTTTTCTAAACACAGTGCTGATTATCTGTGCATGTTTCCTAAACATGATGCAGATCTGTGCATGTTTCCTAAACGTACTGCAGATCTGTGTATGTTTTCCAAACATAGTGCAGATCTGTGCATGTTTTCTAAACATAGTGCAGATCTGTGCATGTTTCCTAAACTTAGTGCAGATCTGTGCATGTTTCCTAAACATAGTGCAGATCTGTGCATGTTTCCTAAAAGTAGTGCAGATCTGCGCATTTTTCCTAAACAGTAGTGCAGATCTGTGCATGTTTCCTAAACATAGTGCAGATCTGCGCATTTCCTAAATCTAGTGCAGATCTGTGCATGTTTCCTAAACATAGTGCAGATCTGCGCATGTTTTCTAAACACAGTGCTGATTATCTGTGCATGTTTCCTAAACATAGTGCAGATTTGTGCATGTTTCCTAAATCTAGTGCAGATCTGTGCATGTTTCCTAAATGTTTTGCAGATCTGTGCATGTTTCCTAAACGTAGTGCAGATCTGTGCATGTTTCCTAAATGTAGTGCAGATCTGTGCATGTTTTCCAAATGTAGTGCAGATTTGTGCATGTTTCCTAAATGTAGTGCAGATCTATGCATGTTTCCTAAATGTAGTGCAGATCTGTGCATGTTTCCTAAATGTAGTGCAGATTTGTGCATGTTTCCTAAATGTAGTGCAGATCTATGCATGTTTCCTAAATGTAGTGCAGATCTGTGCATGTTTCCTAAACTTAGTGCAGATCTGTGCATGTTTCCTAAACATAGTGCAGATCTGCGCATGTTTACTAAACACAGTGCTTATTATCTGCGCATGTTTCCTAAACATAGTGCAGATCTGTGCATGTTTCCTAAATATAGTACAGATTTGTGCATGTTTCCTAAATGTAGTGCAGATCTATGCATGTTTCCTAAATGTAGTGCAGATCTGTGCATGTTTCCTAAATGTAGTGCAGATTTGTGCATGTTTCCTAAATGTAGTGCAGATCTATGCATGTTTCCTAAATGTAGTGCAGATCTGTGCATGTTTCCTAAACTTAGTGCAGATCTGTGCATGTTTCCTAAACATAGTGCAGATCTGCGCATGTTTACTAAACACAGTGCTTATTATCTGCATGTTTCCTAAACATAGTGCAGATCTATGCATGTTTCCTAAATGTAGTGCAGATCTGTGCATGTTTCCTAAGCATTGCAGATCTGTGCATGTTTTCCAAACATAGTGCAGATCTGTGTATGTTTTCTAAACATAGTGCAGATTTGTGCATGTTTCCTAAACTTAGTGCAGATCTGTGCATGTTTCTTAAACGTAGTGCAGATCTGTGCATGTTTCTTAAAAGTAGTGCAGATCTGCACATTTTTCCTAAACAGTAGTGCAGATCTGTGCATGTTTCCTAAACATAGTGCAGATCTGTGCATTTCCTAAATCTAGTGCAGATCTGTGCATGTTTCCTAAACATAGTGCAGATCTGCATGTTTTCTAAACACAGTACTGATTATCTGTGCATGTTTCCTAAACATAGTGCAGATTTGTGCATGTTTCCTAAATCTAGTGCAGATCTGTGCATGTTTCCTAAATGTTTTGCAGATCTGTGCATGTTTCCTAAATGTAGTGCAGATCTGTGCATGTTTCCTAAACGTAGTGCAGATCTGTGCATGTTTCCTAAATGTAGTGCAGATCTGTATGTGCATCTTGCACATTGTGCTTTATATACCGTCTTTAAGTACCATGACTTGTAGGCATGGATTATAGCACTCAACAATGATATACAAAAGTTGTCCCATTTTTTGAATGACCCACAACATTGCATACTACACTACTGTGCACTGCACACAACAATGCAGCAATTTAAGAAATTATATTATATTTTACTAAACTATTCTTCCCAGCTGAGCTAAGCTTTACTATTTTGATTTATAAAACTGTTTCATTACGCATGATGGCAGAGTTATGGTCATTGCTATAATAAGGTAATATGGGGATCAGGTGCTGTGCAAGCTCCCCCTGGGAGAAGCTCAACAGCATCATTGTGTCTGGATAGAATGTGTATGTATGTGGCAGCAGGTTTGCTTGCATCACAAAGAACTCCATTGCCACTAGATGTTTTTTCTACCATGCAACAAAGACATTATTTTTTTTTTTAATTCAATTCAGCAATGATAAGCTGCTCAGCTCTGGATGTCTTACAACATAACATCGGGGACGATGGACCTCTGTACTCACAAACAGTATACATCTGTTTGTACACAACTGGACTTCCATACGCTACTCCTCTATAAGCAATCCATATATAGGTGGTCTACAATTTATGACAAGCAGATAGCTATGGAGAGGGATAATTTGCATGTGTGGTGTATGAATGGCATATTGTGTGTACACAAAAGAGTAAGAGTGCATATTCACAGCCCCAGGTTCTGGCTGAGTCTAGCAGTAATCTGCAAGGAATGACACTACATTGTTATGCAAATAAGATCAGAGGAGGCAATTCATGCTGCCTACAGAAACGATAAGAGGTTTTGATAAACAAACTTCCCTATAGCAAAAGCATAAAGTACTTAAGGGAATAACATTAAAGGGAAAGCTACTATGAGGATAATGCACCTTAGACATTGTTGTATTAGTGCAATTCCTAGAGATAAACATAAAAGGTCCTCTGAAGACATAAAGAATCCTGAACTTATTTTGTGGTGATCGCTTGAGTTACGCAGCAAATTAATTAGGAAGCCATGATTTTTTTTAAAGGAAGGAAAAAAGAAACATGGGAAATTAAACAAAAATGTTCAACACGAGCTAAGATTATTGAGTTCACTTCAAGAAATGTTTGTTTTATTCATACTATGGTCATAAAATAATGGATTTAGTGAATATTCTAAAGCTGTCATTTGTAAGTGGAAAATCATTACAGCAGCAGTGGAAAAATGATTCACTGAGAAAATAATTTGTTTTTGGGTCATTGAGTGTGCATACATGGTAGAAGGACTGAAGTGGCAAGGATGTTTTGTTGGCTGTCTTTACTGGACGATACTTACTCACTGCAGGTGGCAACAATTTGCAGGGGCTAATGAAAAGACAGGTGTGTTACCAGACTGCTTTCTTCACTTGGCCACAGTTTACAAGTGTATACAATTATGGGGATTGTGTCACATATGTTTTTTTTTCACAGTATGGCAAGTTCATGGATTGCAAAGTGTATATAATATGCACAGCTATGTTTATTAAAACAAATGTGCAGATTGTGCAGACGTTCGACTGTGAATCACAAGTAGAGTCCATTAGCATATGCAATTTTTCATGTACATCTCATTATAGTTAATTTGCTTATGCTAATTTGCAGGCATAACACATTAACATAAATGGTCTCTATGACTCTCAATACCAGCCAAGGATTTGCCCCATTTTTTACAATTTTTAATAACTCACCAAGGACTTTGGTATGCAGTTTTTTTTTGTGTGCCAGTACTCCACAGTTCACAGTGTTTCATGAAGAGCACAAAACATCAGTCAGGGCTTCAAGTGAGATTGTGAGAAGCAAACCCCATACACCCTACTAATTAGCTTGCAATAAATAAATATGTTCTGTACTACAGTACTATTAGGAATTGTATTGAGGATGTGTTTATTGAAGGCCAGATATATCAAAAGACATATAACTACCTGGTAATGTCATATCCCAGGTATCCTTGTATATTCGGCATCCCTAAAATCCACAAGAGTATTGAGAATCCGCCATTGAGACCTTTGGTGGACAGTAGGGGATCCCCTACATACTCTTGTGCTAGGGTTTTAGATGCCATCCTGCAAAAATACTTGGCGAAGGAGTCACAAATTTGTAAAGACTCTAGGACTTTTTTTAAGAACATTGACACCTTGAGTTACGACAAGAATTACAACTTCCTCACAATTGATGTAAAGGACCTGTATACCAGCATACCCCATGAGGTAGCGTTAGAATGGGTAGGTCTTATGCTTAGGAAACATAATGCACCCACTAGGGAAATTAACCTAGTATCAGTCCTTATGGACTTGGTCCTAACAAACAATTATTTCTTGTACCTCAATGAATTCTTTTTGCAAAAAATAGGGGTTGCCATGGGTTCGCCTTGCGGAGGAAGTGTAGCAAATTTGGTAATGGCCTATTGGGAATCAGAGTATGTTTTTAAAGGTAACAGGTTCTCTGACACTTTCCTGTTTTATACAAGGTTTTTGGATGACATTTTTATTTTATTTAAAGGTAGTGAGAATGACGGTCATCAAGTCGCTGAATATTTCAACAACACCACTGATTTCCTTCAGTTTACTTACACATTCCACTGTGACACCATTGCTTACTTGGATATTTGCTTAAGTAAAAATTACAATTTAAATGCGTTTATAGCCAATATTTTTAGAAAATCTACATATTCCAACACCTTCTTTCATTATACCAGCTGCCACCCTTACCACCAGAAGAAATCAGCTGTAAAAGGGCAGCTGGTAAGAGCCTCTAGAATGGTCAGTTTGGACGAGGACTTCCTCAAAGAATGTGCTGATATAAGGAAAATTTTCCTCCATAGGGGTTATCCCGAAACCTTTCTTGACCCAATAGTACAGGAGGTAACGGACAAAAGACGTAATAATGTGCACTTGCCACTTCTGAGAGCTAACACTAAATTACCCATTATGGATAGTGTTGCAATTCTGGTGGAAAAGGACCATTGTGGACATGAGAAGAGTATGGTATTAAATAGTGAACAATTAAATAATAACTTCACTGTTAAGTTTACAACCACATTCAGCACATCGAGTACCCTTTGTCTATCTATATTGAAGAAAAACTGGGACTTGTTTAAAATGCAACCCGAACTTTATGAAAAGCTAGGTGAATGACCTAATGTAGTTTATAGGAAAGGGAATAATATTAAAACTCTGTTAGAAAGGCATGATTCATCTACAGTGAGATGTCCTGGTATGCATAAATGTCTGAATTGTAATTACTGTAAATATGTAGACGAAGGCAACTCGTTCTGTCTGAATGGATTAAAATTCAAGTTGAAGAGTAAATTTGACTGCAACTCTACATTTATTACTTATTTAGCTAGGTGTACATCCTGTCCAGCATTCTATATCAGTAAAACCGAAAGAAGATTACAAGAAAGGATGTACGAACACCTATATGCCATTAGGAAAGGTAAACTTGAGAATGCACTTGCAAAACACATAGCTGGCTACTCAAATCATGGTTTTAGATTTATGGTCATCGACCATGTGAGAATTGACCCAAGGGGAGACCCTAGAAATTTGAAACTGGAGGAACTAGAACTAAAATGGCAGGTGAAGTTGAATGCGTATAGCCACCCTGGACTAAATGATTCTTGCTCAATTGGAAGTATACTGAAATTGAATAGTCTTAAGAGATGACTGTTCTGATATTTTTATAATTTTTATACTACTACCCATATGTATGACATGAAAATTTGTAATCTAATACAGGGTTTAGTTTATTAAAAACATAACATATTTGCTGGGAATAGTATATAATTTCTTATTATACATATAATATTCCCATTATGTTTGTATCAGAAGATTATAGTATTTTACTTTTCATTAGGATTTTAGCTTCAATATTATCTACTTATACAACATTTCTAGTAATATGATATCACTTGTTTAGGTTGGTTCATGGACGTGTGTTGTTCTGAACCAAACCTTAGTGCCTATTTTAATACAACAACTTTTATTGATTTGGTTTATGCCATTGAAATATAACACATGCATTGTGTTTTTTTTATATATTTTGAAACATCTAATTTTTTTACAACAAAAAATATATGTGTCAAATTAACAAGTGTACATGTTTTTTGTCTTCTTTCTGTTTTTATTGTTTTTATTATTATAAAGAATATAGGATTTAGCCATTTGTAAATTTTTATAGGGGTTGCTGCTTTAAATCTGTGTTAAGCTGCTAATTGATAGATGTGGGTTGATTGACCCAACCTTTTTATATGGCTTACATTGTCAGTTGCTGTGTTTCTGAAAAAGTCAGCCCACTGAGCTGACGAAAAGCGCTTTAAATAAATATCCTTTGTTGACTGTCAACTGCTTGTTCGCGGTTTGTTTTATATTTTTATAAATATGTTCTGGTGTTATTTCTGGCAAAGTTGATGCAAGTGCTTAGAGAAAGAATATGGATGTACTGTGCGTGTATTGCTTTGTATATGCAAACACTTCAACATGCCTTGAATGTGGTTCCTGCTTCTTAGCAGTGGAAATTATGTGTTGACAATGTTCATGGTGGTCAGATAAATTGTAAGTGAATATTATATAGTGCTGAATATTTTATTTGTTTTGTGTCAATTTAGGTGGGTGGAATTGTGTTTTGTAATTCAAAGCATTTTGAATATTTTAGCAACTTAGCATGAACAGGGAATGGTAGCCATAATTTTCATCAATAACAGCACTGATCCATACCTTTCAACTTCCTTGCTCAAGAATTCTAGACAAAGCCAAAAAGGCAATTAGGCAGAGGGGGAGTGCAAAGACCCATAATCAGTGAATTTTTTAAATAATACTCTAATTCACTTAAAATGTTAAGAGAACAACATCCTGGGGATTCAAAAAATTTTGTGTAGGAAGCCTACACACAGTTTACATATTTGCGTGGTGAGCAGCTGGTCTAATTACATATGCATGCCCCACAGTGGGTTTAAATGTAAACAAGCCCGGTATAGTGACCAGCAACAGTGGTGCCAGCCAGGAAACCATGCAAAGCAATACAAACACTTACAAACATGTATACCTGTTTATGTATGAGCAAACTAGATCTGCAGGACTGGGGGGAAAGCCACAATGACTACCAAGGTTTATAATAAAGCAATGTCTACACTTCCAACACATTACATGAAAGTATATACAGTGCAGATTAGTATGGAAACCTGCATCAGGCATACTAAATAAAATTTGTGTAAATGATCAGCAAGGGTACACAGACTGCATTATAAGTAAATAGTTAGGGGAAGTGTGTATATTAAAAAGGGACACATAGATGAATTGCAGGATTAAACACGGCAAGAGAAGAGGTGAAACATGATAATGTACAGCAGATGAGGACATGTCAGTTTAGACAGCTGCATCATAAACAGTAATCACATATTGACATGATACAGTATGGACTGCACAGTTATTGTATATTATGTGACTGTCACACATGGTGACGTATCAATGGAGTGAATATTTTGTGATATAAGCATCCTGAAATGAACAATGGACAGGACATATAACAGGTGTAGTATATACAATAGGGATTTTGTGTATATTGTGAAGCTGTGCAAAATGAGTTGCCTGAATATGAATGTGATGTCAGCACAGGTCTCAACCAAGGGGGATACATAGTACAGGCCCGTGGACAACAGTAGACAGAAGCAAGCACAATCAGGGACAATATCAGAATAATACCACCAGTAAGTCCATGTCTTCCACATAACATATGTGATTGTGAGCGATTATAGATGGCTCTGCAAGAAGAAACTTGTACAACTATTATGATTGGTCAGCAATGTCTGAGGGGAATCAAGCACACCTCACTCAGAATATGTTCAGAGGGACTCTAATACATCTTTATTAGAAATAACAAGCAATTCTGGCTAGTTGACAAGTGTGCATACCACTTGGTCTACTCACAGGGATGTGTTGTCCCTATTATACTTATACTGTGTATTTGCATTCATAATGGAAATAACCCCCCCATGAGTTTCCTTCATCTACCATGTCCCCATGGCTGTGACATCAATCCATTGTGTGTGTTGATACTGTGTGCATTATACCAATACCACACTTGGATTCAATGATTGTCCACAATTTGCACTCCTCCACAAAGCTGGTTGGAGAAAGGATGTGTAAGGCAGTTTTTATGTTTGACACTTACATAATGGACTGGAAAGGGCCTACCACAGAGCTCTGAGATATGGACCTGGTCACTGGTCTATATATAGAGGTGATTTCACATACTGTAACATATTTTTCTGTCATGTATGTTTTCCAGTAGTCTACACACTTGGGGACGTAGGTGTTTATGGCCACTTGTGGCAGTTTCTCTGCAATACCTGACTGTTGATTTGTGTCAAATGCCTGGGCTAAGTCAGGTTACACAGGATGATAGTGTTGTCATCATGCATGACATTGGTAACCCTCTTGAAGACAATGAACAGATGTAACAGACATGATGCAGCCTGAAAAAATCAAATGTAGGCTTAGTACAAAGTCAGGATATTACCTGTGTCCTTTTAGAATACATTCATGATCACTCCTTGGCCTACCTCACAAATGAGAAGATTCAGGATGGCTGTATAACTCCATGCATCAGGTGATCATCCCCCTGAGTCAGAAGGATACATGTTGCTGTACACTTCTATAGGATCATAGACTATCTAGAGGCTGTGTTGATGTATGGATCCAACTATCTCTGTCAAGTCAGGTTTTAAGTCATTTTGTAGGCAACCTGTGATGTTGTCAGGGCCCATTGTTTCTGTGTCATTAGCCATAGGGGACATATGTGCTGCCCTGCTGAGAATAAAAACTGTGTAATGTGTGCATGTTTACTTTGGCTGATGGCCAGTGGTGACAGGGTGGTGATATGTGAGACAAACTGTCAGCCAGCAGATTGTCTGTGTCTTCTGGATGGGTATGTCTGCTGACATCCACACACAGTTCTGTGCTTACTTGCGTATTTCACTTAATATTTCATATGTATTGGAATAAATGATTTGTGACAAGACCTTCATACAGCCCTGGTCATTAATCATATACCATACAGTGTTGTTATGCACACAGACATACAACTGTACCAATGTCACGTACTTACATCACTTGCACAACATATGCCTATGTGTGTTTACTGGCAAGCTGTGTTTGAGTGACCTGATGACATATCAGGACACATTAGAGAGCAGTTGTTTGTGGCTCATGCAGAACACTTCCTGACACAAATGCTAATAGTGACACAATGGTGCTGCTGATCACCTTAGTAATCCTTGGGTATAGCAACACAATTGCACATACAATGAATTCCACAAGGTTGCAGCTGCATCAAAACATGTGGTGGTGTATATCACAGCATAACAACCATGTGTATGACACAAGACGTATGTGATTGTGTAATTAATATGACTTGATATTGATGTCAGTTAAAGAACATAATGACAGTATGTGGACATGTGCACACCAGTTGATCTACTCCACTACAACAACACATGTCCTAATACACTACCAAAATATATAACAAGTGTATCACACCATGTGAACAGTTTTCAGGAGGCATATTACTACAACTATTATAGAAGGAGCATGTACTGCAGTGGCATCAATGGCCATAAATACATTATCTCACATCACAGATTGTAAGAACCTTTTATAGCCATACTGTACATCTACACATAAAGGTTGCACATGTCAATGACAACAACATTGACATAACCATTCATAGGATCATAGGATACTATTAGGCTAATGGTCAATATCGCATGAAATCCTAGCCATTATTATACCCTGTAAAAATCCCTATATCAATGTTATGGAAGATAGTAAACCTATTGTACATATGTGTATGCTCGTTTGATTGCATTATATCCTGCCACTTTTCATATGGGACATGAGCATCACTTCATGACAGAATTAGCAATCACACATGCAGGGGTCTTGAGATGGCTTGCAGAGGCTCATGGAAGGATTTGGCTTCATGATGTCTGTATGCATATTTGACATAAGGACATCCTCCACTCCTCTTCAGGAAGGATGTCATGTGGCCAGTGGAAAAAGGAGGATGGTGGATGCATGGGGCTACGTAAAAGTTTTTCCAAGTGGTAGTGTAATGAAGAATGATTTCAAAGATCATACAATGCCCATAACATACCACCAACCACCACAAACAATAGTGGACTAGGCCTGATTTGAACATTACAGAATATGTAGAATATGAATGCCATGCAATATCACAGTAGCAACACCATAAATCTCTGATAGTAACACTGTCATGTTGCACTTTATGGAATAAGTATCATTGCATGCTGAGAAGAACATGTTGGGAGGAGTGTAGGACATGGATGTGGAATCACATCCCTGTGTATAATTGTCTCAAAAGTAATAAATGTTTGTACAGACACACAAGTCGCCTGCTGTCAGATCAGAATCCCGATATGTGTAAGAAAACTAGTTTGCAAACACATCAGTTAACGTTACTGCCACAGCACAGGTTTGTCTTGTATGCTGTCAGAATGCATGTTATACAAGATGATATCATCACTATATGCTACAATGAGATGTTTGGTGTAGGGTTTGACATAGCTGTGAACTCACATATCGTTCTAAACTTGTCAGCATAGTGATTGTTGACTACACACACAGTTGACTGTAGTGAAAATAGAACCCCTTCCTGCCTGTTTACACAGTACAGTACTTAGCACAAGCACCACAGCCTAAGGCTGGCTTTTATAGTGTCCAACAACACTTTATAGCTGATGACATCAGCATTGTCTGGTGAGAATAAGATGGTAATAGCAGTGCCCAACATGTTGGTGTAAAATGCTCTCTCAAATATCAACCAGGTGAACACACACACACACACACACACACACACACACACACACACACACACACACACACACACACACACACACCAGTTGACTGGAGTGAGAACATAACTCCTACCTAAGGTACACTGCCTAAAGCATGCAGTATTTAACACAAGTGCCACAGCACAGGTCAGGCTTTTACAGTGTCCAACAACACTTTATAGCTTATGGCATCAGCAGTGTCCAGTGAGAAGATGACGGCAATAGCACTGTCTGACATGCTGGTGTAAAATCCTATCTCAAATGTCAACCAAGTAAACATACACATACACACACACACACACACACACACACACACACACACACACACACACACACACACACCAGTTAACTGCAGTGACAATAAAACCCTACCTGCCTGTTTACACAATACAGTACTTAACACAAACACCATGGAATAAGTCTGACTTTTGCAATGCTGCAAGACAATTCATAGTGGATGACATCACCACTGATGTTGTGAGGCCTGCATTAAATGGATGTGTAGGCATGTAGGGGGAAGGCATGCCAGAAGGCAGGTAAAGGCTAGGACTGTGGTAATGAGGTTCAAGAATGTTGGCAGTATGACTGGTATAGGGAGAGAACTAGTTGATATGATGGACAGAAGGAAGGTTGGTATATTGTGTGTGCAAGAGACCAGATGGAAGTGGAGCAAGGCTAGGTGTATCGGAGGTGGGTTCAAATTATTTTATCGTGGTGTGGATGGGAGGAGAAATGGTGTAGGGGTTATCCTGAAGGAACAGTATGCTAAGAGTGTTTTGGAGGTAAAAAGAGTGTCAGATGGAGTGATGTTTATGAAGCTGGAAATTGATGGTGTAATGATGAATGTTGTTAGTGCATATGCTCCACACATTGGGTGTGCGATCGATGAGAAAGAAAAATTTTGGAGTGAGTTGGATGAAGTGTTGACTGTACCCAAGGATGAGAGAGCAGTGATTGGAGCAGATTTCAATGGGCATGTTGGTGAAGGGAACAGAGGGGATGAGGAAGTGATGGGTAGGTACGGTGTTAAGCAAAGGAATGCAGAAGGTCAGATGGTAGTGGATTTTGAGAAAAGGATGGACATGGCTGTGGTGAATATGTATTTTAACAAGAGGGAGGAGCATAGGGTGACATACAAGAGTGGAGGGAGATGCATACAGGTGGATTATATCTTATGTAGAAGGGCCAGTCTGAAGGAGATTGGAGACTGTAAAGTGGTGGCAGGGGAAAGTTTAGTTAGGCAGCATAGGATAGTGGTTTGTAGGATGACATTGGTGATCAAGAAGAGGAGGAGGGGTGTGAGGGCAGCACCAAGGATCAAATGGTGGAAATTGAAAAAGGGTAATTGTGAGGTGGAGTTCAGGGAAGAGTTAAGACAGGCACTGGGTGGCAGTGAAGAGTTACTGAATAGCTGGGTAACTACAGCAGAGCTAGTATGGGAGATGGCTAGAAAGGTGCTTGGTGTGACATCTGGAAAGAGAAAGGAGGACAAGGAGACCAGGTGGTGGAATGAGGAAGTACAGGAAAGTATACAGAGAAAGAGGTTGACGAAGAAGAAGTGGAATTGTCAGAGAGATGAAGAAAGTAGACAGGAGTATAAGGAGATGAGGTGCATGGCAAAGAGAGAGGTGGCAAAGGCTAAGGATAAGGTGTATGAAGAGTTGTATGAAAAGTTGGACACTAAGGAGGAAGAGAAGGACCTGTACCGATTGGCTAGACAAAGGGACTGAACTAGTAAAGATGTGTAGCAGGTAAGGGTGATAAAGGATACTGAGAGAAACATACTCACAGGTGAGGAGAGTGTGTTGAGCAGATGGAAAGAGTACTTGGAGGGGCTGATGAATGAAGAGAATGAGAGGGAGAGAAGGCTGGATGATGTGCAGATAGTGAATCATGAGGTGCAGTGGATTAGCATGGAGGAAGTAAGGATAGTTATGAAGAGGATGAAGAATGGAAAGGCTGTTGGCCCAGATGACATACCTGTGGAAGCATGAAGGTGTTTAGGTGAAATGGCAGTGGAGTTTTTAACTAGATTGTTTAATGAAATCTTGGAAAGTGAGAGGATGCCTGAGGAATGGATAAAAAGTGTTTTGGTACCGATATTTAAGAATAAGGGTGATGTGCAGAGTTGCAGTAACTGCAGAGGGATTAAATTGATCAGTCACAGCATGCAGTTATGGGAAAGAGTAGTGGAAGCTAGGTTAAGAAGGGGGGTGATGATTAGTGATCAGCAGTATGGTTTCATGCCAGGAAAGAGCACTACAGATTCAATGTTTGCTCTGAAAGTGTTGATGGAGAAATACAGAGAAGGTCAGAAGGAGTTGCATTGTGTCTTTGTGGACTTAGAGAAAGCATATGATAGGGTGCCTAGAGAAGAGTTGTGGTATTGTATGAGGAAGTTGGGAGTGTCAGAGAAGTATGTAAGAGTGGTATAGGATATGTACAAGAGTAGTGTGACAGAGATGAGGTCTGTGGTGGGAGTAATGGATGCATTTATGGTGGAGGTGGGATTACATCAAGGATCAGCTCTGAGCCCTTTCCTATTTGCAATGGTGATGGACAGGTTGACAGACAAGATCAGACAGGAGTCCCCGTGGACTATGATGTTTGCAGATGACATTGTGATCTGTAGTGAGAGTAGGAAACAGGTGGAGGAGACCCTGGAGGGGTGGAGGTATGCTCTGTTGAGAAGAAGAAGAATAAAGGTCAACAGGACTAAGACAGAATATATGTGTGTGACTGGGAGGGAGGATAGAGGAATGGTGAGTATGCAGGGAGTAGAGGTGGCAAAGGTGAATGAGTTTAAATACTTGGGATCAACAGCTCAGAGTAAAGGTAAGTGTGGAAGAGAGGTGAAGAACGGAGTACAGGCAGGATGGAGAGGGTGGAGAAGAGTGTCAGGAGTGATTTGTGACAGATGAGTACCAGTAAGAGTGAAAGGGAAGGTCTACAAGAGGGTAGTGAGACCAGCTATGTTATATGGGTTGGAGACAGTGCATTGACAAAAAGGCAGGAGTCAGAGCTGGACAAGGCAGAGTTAAAGATGTTAAGATTTGCACTGGGTGTGACAAGGGTGGACAGGATTAGGAATAAGTATATTAGAGGGTCAGCCCATGTTGGAAGGTTTACAGACAAAGCCAGAGAGGCAAGATTATGTTGGTTTGGACATGTGCTGAGGAGGGATGCAGAGTATATTGGGAAAAAGATGCTATGGATGAAGCTGCCAGGTAACAGGAAAAGAGGAAGGCCTAAGATAAGGTTTATGGATGTGGTGAGAGAGGACATGCAGGTGGTTGGTGTGACAGAGCAAGATGCAGAGGACAGGAAGAAATGGAAACAGATGATCTGCTGTAGTGACCCCTAATGGGAGCAGCTGAAAGAAGAAGAAGAAGGCATGTACAACTTTCAAAATATAGGTACTCTGTGGGATTTTACTAATGACTGAAGGATACATGGTTATGCTCTTCAGACTACACAGACATACACAAGTTGACTACAATGAGATTAGAACCCTTACCTAAGTACATAGACTAGAGAACTCAGTTTGTAATGCAAATGCAATGACACAAGTCTGACTTTTACAAGACTGCAGGACAATTTATTGTGGATTACATCATCATTGCATGTTTGAGAGACAATGTTGGCAGAGCTGTCTGAAATGGATAGCTTGTCATGTACAACTGCAAGATATTAAAGATCTGCATGCTACCAGATTTCTGATTGTGCAAAGTGTAGCATTTGCTGTTGTGTTTCCAATGTGCAGTTATACCTTAAAAACAGCTTTGCAAACTATATATACACAGCAGTCCACATTACTACAAGCATTTGAAAATCTGAATGTGTATTGTCAGTATAAAGATATGTATGGTACATAAGAAAGCATTTGTTATTCATTTCTGTAGTGTAGTTGATATATTTGTGAAGGGGCGGCCACGATGGTGCAGCGGTTATCATTGTCACCGCACAGCAAGAGGTTCTCTGGTTCGATCCTCAGCTGGGGTGCCTTCTGTGCGGAGTCTGCATGTCCTCCCTGTGGTCACATGGGTTTCCTCCGGGTGCTCCAGTTTCCTCCCACATCCCAAAGACATGCTGTACATGGATTGGACACTCTAAAATTGGCCCTAGGTGTGAGTGCATGTGTGTGTGTGTGCCTTCTGCGGAAGGTTGGGCGCCGGGCTGGCAACTCCACACCATAAAACTCCACTGCCAATCATGAGCAGATAGGTGATCCCCTGTGGTGACCCCTAACCAGGAAAAGCCAAAAGAAGAAGAAGATGTTGATATATTTGTGAACAAGTACTGAGAGACCAAGTTTGAAGTGCATGGGTAGAGGTAACAGATTCCTGCAGTGTAAATATATGTTTTTTTCCTTAAAAAGTGCTTTCATTTTGTTTGTGTTTTTACATGTACTTTCATGGGATGAAGACTAAATGGACAGCAAACATGTGCTGTGCACTTTCCATAGCACACCAAGCAGCTGGTTTGTCCAATCAATGGCAAAGTGTTTGCTTATGCAAGATGCACATTTCTACTAATATCCCTGTTTGCACACAGCTAGGCTGAAAGCAAATGTGAGCCCCTTTGCTAGAATTATGAATTCTGAGTACTGAGCATAAGAAACACACCTGTTCATTTGCTGATTTGGTGGCAGCATGTATAAATGCACTGACACATTTCTTTTGGAGCACAGATCATATAGGGTTAGAATCCAAGTGTATCTAATACTTTTAAATATGTATTCTTAATGCAATTAAATAATTGCTTATACTACATTCACTGTGTATTACCTCAGCACATCATGTTTAAGTGGCATAGCACAGAGGTAACCACATCACTGAAGAGCTGTTTACCATTGCTTGGCATTGGTGCACTATGCGAAACTCCTTGCAAACACAGAGGACAGAAAGTAAAGGGCTTCATTGCTTTTTTTTTTTTTTTTTTTTTGTGTCGTATGCCAATCTATGTTTGGACCAGATTAAAATGCTAAAATGGTGTAGCTAAGAACATTGTGAAATGGGGGGAGCAGGGGAAGAGCAAAGGAAAGCAATATAAGAATGTGCAGGAGGGAGTTGGGAAAGCACCATAGATATCCACTTTTTCAACAGTATAACATGAAAATATGTACAGAATATTAGCTGAATTTGAACTGTCACCTCAACAAAGAGGGGTGACAACAATGTAATCATGTATAGCCAAATGGACTGAATCAAGTGTGTCAAGAAGACATGTGTGTGAAGTGGAGAGTTATTTATGGGACAATATTTTTGTGGGACAGGTGCCCATTTTTTTTTTACTTCAGTAGGAGAGGATTGTGGGTAAGGGGTGTAGATATTTCTTTCTGCTTGAGAGAGGACTCAAGGATATATCTGGAAGAATGCAAATTTGGAACCAGATAGTGAACAACATAAACACCGTTGGGGGACACAACAGGACATATGATCAGGGGTGTCATAGGGCCACTGACATGATTTCATCAGAACAAAGGACAGCAGCTGCAGTGGATAGCTTGGTACTGGAGGGGCCTGCTGCAGAGCAACCACTGACTCCAAATGAAGAATTTCTGTCCACTGTCAGGGATCCAGAGATTTCAGTGGAAAGTGCACATCAGCATGTAATTGATGATGGTACTGCTGTTTCAGGGAGGACAAGTATATCCCAGGATGAGGTTCCAGGTATGCTTGCCTATGTCAATTTTTAAACATTTCTTGAATAGTAAAATATTGACACCAATACTTAAGTTGGTTTAATATTTTTTTGGGGGGCTAGTTATAGACTGATACTGTTAACACATTCTGGCTCAGAGCACATGGGCTTGGGGCAGATGTGCCATCAGAGTTTCAGTTAAATGTATTGTTTATGGACATATAAAAGACAAAATATTCCCTTCCATGATATTGTTATTGTGATGATGATGTTCTTGCATTTTGCTTAACTTCTTCCAGGACCATCCTCCCCATCAAGTGTGGAGTCAAAGCATGGTAAGCCAAACATTTTTATTTCAGTACTGATGAGCATTTCACAGAAATATGCATCTAGCCATATGTGTGAGGTAGGTGTCTGGACCATGTGTGTATTTCTGTACTATCTGTGATAGTGACACCACTGTTAGTATGCTAGCATATATTAAATTGTAGTAATATAGCTATTAATTTCTTTCCTGTGTTTGTTGCTTATTATTAGAAAAACCACTTTAATGTGAGGAGCAAAGCTTTCGGATAAAATCCTTTATCAATACTGAAAATACAAATGCAAATGCAGAGTATATATAGGTCTAAAAAAGTCATATGACCGGCAGCCAAGAGGTCACATGACCAAATCATTAAAAGAAAACATGTAGAAATAAATAAATATGCAAAGCTAAAAAATGCAACAGCATAATGCATACATGAAAACAAAAAACATTTAAAAAAGGAAGAATGTATATTTTTAAAAAAAGGAAGAATGTATATTTTAAAAAGCAAAGTTTTAACCTAAAAATCACATGTGCAATCATATACATAAAGGGAGAAATCTCATAATCTAGATCTACTCATTCTGACCAAAATAGGTTTAAGGCTGACAGTACTATTCAAACCAGGGGGTGAGTCACCCATCAATCTAATTATCCAGTTGTATTCTTTAATTTCTAATTTGTTATTGATATCACCACCTCTGGGTGAGGTGAAACATGGTCTATAGCTTTAAATTTAAATACATGCTGTTCACCAAAGCATAGCCTGTGTTTATATAAAGCATTAGTGTCCACACATCTTCGGATTTCAGACTTGTGTTCTGTGATCCTATCTTTAAGTTGATGGTTTTACCCACATAGAAAGAGTTGCATAATACACAGGTAGCAAGGTAAACCATGTGGGTGGTAACACAAGTAGCAGTTACATTGAACCTAAACAGCCTCTTACTGACTGGGTGTTCAAAGATACCTAAATGTTCATCATCAATGTCATCACAGCACGAGCAGTTATAACATTTTCGTGTGCCCATAATGCTGGATGGATGTGTTGTGATATTTGTAGGAAAATCTTTGTAACAGAGGACACTCTTGAGGGTTCTCATGTTACGATATGCAAAAAGGACATTGCCCAGCATTGATTTTAATTCTTCAGATGCCATCAAGATTAGACAATTCTTATGGATAATACGTTTAATACATGGTGTTTTTGTACTACTGAAGTAGCAGTATCTTACTTTCATCTTATTCTGGATGGACACATTGGGCAAGCCAACAGCTTGTGTTTCTATGGCGTCATTTAACATAACAGGGGCCACCCTTGACTTTCTTTCCTCTAGCACATTTAGTTTCTCATTATTTAAGGTGGTAGCATCATAACCACTGTTAGTGAAATGGCTATCATCTCATTCAACTGTTCGAGAAGCTAGGATCTTCCGTGTTAAACCTACTGGCTCTATAAAATTGAGACCTGACAGTACCTCTAAAAACATGTGGCGCATGCATACTACTTGCATGAGTGTACCTTCCTGCACAGACTTCCTTTCTATGGAGGCTTGTTCTAAGTGTACCACCGTCAAGACTCAATTTGATATCTAAAAATTAATAGTAATTTCAGATGAACACATTTTGAACTTCAAAAGATGAGATTGAATTGATGTACAGCATAAAATCATTCAAATCCTGTAACGTGCCCCAAATCAAAAACAGTCGTCCACAAATCGTTGAAAGAACTTTACATTATCTTTATATGGATTCAAACCACTAAATAAATGTTTCCTTTCCCACTGGTATAAAACTAGGTTGGCATAAGTATTGGCTACAAGTACCCATAGCCACACCTGTGAGCTGAAGATACAAGGATTCATTAAAAAGGAAAACATTATTTCTCAACACCACATCCATGAGAGTGCATATTTTTTCAATTTTGTGGAAGTTGGGATCAGGACATGAGTAAGAATTCCCTCAACAAATCCAGGCCAATATCAGTTGGAATGACAGTAAACAAAGATACTATGTCTAGGGTTACCAAAGGTACCTTCTTAGATGTAGAGACGCCTTCTCTATGTTATACCATTGCTTAAGCTTCTGAACAAAATCAATGGTGTCACGTAAGATAGAGTCACATTGACTAAGATATGGTTGAAGTTGATCATGCAAATAAACTGAAAGCGGCTCTGTTACCCAACCAGCACCTGAAACAATTGGCCTCATTGGTGGATCAGTGAGGGATTTGTGGATCTTAGGGATGCCATATAACTGTGGGGTAATTGGGCACGGTACGGTCAAATAATTAAATAGATCTAAGTCTATGTCACCTTGGATCTGTAGGTCATAAATTACCATATTCACGTATGAGATACATTTCTTAACATGTTATAACTGCTCGTGCTGTGATGACATTGATGATGAACATTTAGGTATCTTTGAACACCCAGTCAGTAAGAGGCTGTTTAGGTTCAATGAAATTGCTACTTGTGTTACCACCCACGTGGTTTACCTTGCTACCTGTGTATTATGCAACTCTTTCTGTGTGGGTAAAACCACGCGTAAACTTAAAGATAGGATCACAGAACACAAGTCTGAAATCCGAAGATGTGTGGACACTAATGCTTTATATAAACACAGGCTATGTTTTGGTGAACAGCATGTATTTAAATTTAAAGCTATAGACGATGTTTCACCCTCACCCAGAGGTGGTGATATCAATAACAAATTAGAAATTAAAGAATACAACTGGATAATTAGATTGATGGGTGACTCACCCCTGGTTTGAATAGTACTGTCAGCCTTAAACCTATTTTGGTCAGAATGAGTAGATCTAGATTATGAGATTTTCTCTTTATGTATATGATTGTACATGTGATTTTTAGGTTAAAACTTTGCTTTTTAAAATATACATTCTTCCTTTTTTAAAATATATATTCTTCCTTTTAAATGTTTTTGTTTTCATGTATGCATTATGCTGTTGCATTTTTTAGCTTTGCATATTTATTTATTTCTACATGTTTTCTTTTAATGATTGGGTCATGTGACCTCTTGGCTGCCGGTCATATGACTTTTTTAGACCTATATATACTCTGCATTTGCATTTGTATTTTCAGTATTGATAAAGGATTTTATCCGAAAGCTTTGCTCCTCACATTAAAGTGGTTTTTCTACTGAGAACGTTGTTTGTCTTGCTGGACCTCTTGGCATTTGTGTTTGTTGCTTATTATCCCAGGAAATCCTGACAGTGGAAGTGTAGGACACTTGCCACCTGATGTCAGAGTATTGGCAGACTTTGATGATGATGGTGACCAAACACAGGCATTGTTGGGGGGAACAGAGGTTGAATCTGACACTGAGGTTGATATTCAGCATCTCCTGCAATTCCATCCGACACAGCTAGTAGGCTATACAAACACATTCCCGTGAGCCCTCAGATATTAGACAGGTGGAGGGTGAGACACTTGATCAGGGTAGTGTGGTAATTGCAACTTCAGTGCCTGTTGATTCTGATAATGGCCAAAGTGTGGGCAAGGTGCCATGCAGGATGCTTGTTAGGGATATTCAGAGAAGGCCATTCTCCAATTGATCCAGGTGTGTCTTTTCGTGCCATTCAACACATGTTTAAGGCTGTCATAGAGGCACAGTTATGTTCCAATAAGGTCTCAAAGGAAATGCTTAGGGTTGTAGATGTGGAACAGGCGAACATGCATGACTGCCTCCACCATGTTGCCGATTCAGTGGGTCAGATGAATGACACATTGGAATAGGCAGTGTCTGTGATGGAATGTCTGCAGGGAGGGGGACGCCATCCACCAGCCATGTCATCCGATGTTAGCTGATGACACCATGCCCGATCATGCTCCCACAGTGGCACTACGTCAACTGTCCCATCAGTGGTTAACATTTCCATGCCCAGAAGTGGCAGGCATGGGGTCATGATCCTGGGCATACTTGGGAGAAGATATCAGTCACATTCAGGTAGCAGCAGTGTATCTGACCATGCGGTTGGATGTGCCAGTGCAACTCCTGGAAGAGCCAGTTCTTGGGGTTGGGGATGATGACAATGAATTCTTACCTCTACCATGCATGGCTCATACCTGTCTGACATACCAGGATGTAGGGTTAGAATAGTGCTTGGTTGTGTTCTTGCAGACACTCACACACCAATTTCACCTGGAGTGCAAACAGTCACATAGACATAACAGTTACATAGGTCAGTTGTGAGGCTTAAAGCTCATTCTGCCTCAGTAGCCATTTGATACTTTATCCAAATGTCTGCCTGTTTCTCTTACTTATTCACATGCACTCACTACCTTTTGGGTCAGGGACCTCCTGCCCCCCAACACACACACACACACACACACACACACACACACACACACACACACACACACACACACACACACACACACACACACACACACACACACACACACACACACACACACACACACACACACACACAAACCATGTGAAAATTATGGTAACTGTGTCATATCCTTGTTTTCTATCCTTTGGATTCAGGGATGCATAAATCTTTTGTCTGATGTTCAGGGTGCATAGCTGAATTACTACTTAGTATATCTGCTTTTGTGATGCTGTTTTGCAAATTGTACTGTTTCGTACAGGTTTTTGTAATATGTATGTCCCTCTCAGTCTCTTAGACCAACAAAGCTGGACTAAGACATAAATAAAAGTGTGACAAAGACTAAACAATGGGGAGAGTTTTTAAACACTGTGGTCTTATAAACTTAGACAACTGATGGAATAACAGGTTTTGCATTACTATTTTTATGTTTGCTCTGATAGTTATGAAGTTTGAAATAATTCTTTAATGATTTGCCATTACAAACATATGAGGCCAAAATATAGACATTCAGTGAAAATCTGTGCATTTTAGACATAAGGCATATTACTTGATAGTGGACAGATGAATTGACATAAGTCAGTGCTGTCACATCTTGATGTAATTGTTGTAAAAATCACCCACCTTATACTTGCATTACTGAGTAACAGTATGCAAGGATATGCCATTCATCTGTATTCTTAGACATTTATTTTTCTATTCCAGGTTCAGTACTTACCTTGGAAATCTGGCAGTTACAAGAGTTTTAATTCAGGGCTGACTCTGAAGCTAGCAGTACACAGCTATTAAATGGATAAGTAAAGGTTATGAGAGTTGCCTGGCATCAATGTTACTGTATGTTCATGTGTAATATGAAGGTTTTAGCCCCTTAGGTGGTGAGCATGTGTGTTATCCATTACCTCTTTTCCAGTGTGACCCCATATTGTGTATATCTACATCTGCCTAAACCCACAGCCTCTGCTTGTTCCCCCTATAACTCTTCACCTGCGTGTGGGTGTGGTGACCTTGCCAGTGGTGATGGAATGTGTGGCCCTTCCCCTTGGAGTTCCTGCCAAATCTGTTTTCTCAGGGTAATATTTTGAAGCATGGCACAGAAGGTGAACATTTCAGCACATCAGGGAATTGTACTGCAGGTATCCCTCAGCTATATCTAGACACTGGAACCATGATTTCAATAGCCCAAATGCACACTCTATGATATTTCTTGTCTAAACGTGTGTCTCATTATAGCTTTCTTCAGTTGGTGTGTAAGCAGCTGTAATGGATGTCATCAGCCATAGTTCTAGTGCATAACCTGCACCTTCTAGTAAATTTCCTGATGGGATATTCCCCCTGGTAAACATCTCATACAGTTGACAATTGTGCCACATGTTATGGTAACTGCCTGAGTTGCCTGTACACACATTCAGGATGATTCCCTTAACATTGCACATGACTTGGCTGTTAATAGAGTGGTAGCCCTTTCTATTTATGTACACCCTTCTCTGTTCCCAGGGTGGTGCTTTGATTTATATATATATATATATATATATATATATATATATATATATATATATATATATATATATATATACAGCCTATAGCACCCAGGACTTCAGGGTACTGTGCTACAGGGTAGAACTCCTGCATAGTTCTGGCTCTGTTATCAACTGTATGGGGAAAATATATGTCTTCTCTGATATGTTGCAGCATAGCATTCAGGAACTGATGTAGGATCCTGGATGCTGATGCCTGTGACACCCCCAGCATGTCCCCTATTGGTCTCTGGAAGTTTCCTGTAGCTAAAATTCTAATATATTTTATATGTTTAATAAGGTACACATACATTAGTCTCCACTGGTACTGGTTCTCCTCGGTTTACCCTTGCTGTCAGTTGAGGATGACAGAGGTTGCAGAGTTCATGTAGTATGTTTCTATCTACCCTCTAACACTCTATAATTTCTACCTCATGCAGATTATCAAAAGTTAACCGGGGTTTAAAAACCTTTCTCCTTCTAGGCTGTAGTCTATTAGCAGCAGCAGCAGCATAGACATTGGCCTGCTGCACATACACATGAATAAGACCAACAGCAGCCCCTAACAGTCTTTCTGTGTAGTCTAATTTCCATGGCTGTATTCCAGTAGGTTTTTGAATTTGCAGAGAAAACCAGCACTGAGTCTACATGGTTGTTTTATAGCTTGTTGAATAGATCCTCCATCTTGGATTGGTTGATTAGCATAAAGTTCAGCTTCTTATGCTATAAGTAGCTTGCCACAATCTTTGCCATATTTATGAATGCAAAATGGTGTGTTATCATGTGTGCATCACGGTGCAACATGCACATGGTTTTAGGGGACTGTATAGGCTTTATCGAATCTGCACCCCATGTTTTTGTATCAACATGCACATTGTGAACATTAAGAAGTATAAAGTACAGCAGAGCAATTGTTTTGGAGTAACTATGTGTATGTAGTTGTAAGTTTTAGTAGCAGACTGGAATATTAAACGGCCAGTCTGACACCTATTTCAGCATATTTGATGTGAAAGACAGGGTAAGTCACAGCTTGTAAAATGAATGTTTCCAGAAGGCTGCACCTTGTTCTAATTTTATTTTCGTAACTGATTTTGTATATCTATCTATCTATCTATCTATATATATATATATATATATATATATATATATATATATATATATATATATAAAATGTGTTTTTTTTTGCAGTGTTATACCATAGTCCACATCAAGTTAATATAAGCAATGAAAAAAAAATATATATATATAAATATATATATATATTAGTTTTTTTCTTTTCTAAATTATCTATTCTTGAACATTTTGTTAAGTGACTTATTAACAAGTGTTCACAGTAAGGAAGATGAGTGATTGCTTCTTGTTTACTTGGTTGTTTTAAGTATGTATGATCATAGCTAACAGGATAGCTGGGTAAAATTGTCTGTTGATAACTTAATAGATTTCTTTAAGGGAGTAGATATTTATTTTATGCATTCTTTTAGCAATATATAGAAATAATTTAGTCATAACATGAGATGATAGTAATATATATTGTAAATAACCTCAGTTACTACCTTTCTGCTTTGAGTTTATTCAAGACAGTTCCCCTGTACTTCATGGCATTATTATAAAAGACAGGTTCATCCTATACCTAATTACTGAACTTTTAATTTGTCTTGCTCACCATGGATGCTTCATGTGGATATATGCAACAAAACTAAACTGTAATATAGTATGTATTGTTTGCTTTGACTTGTGATAAAATTACTACCTAATTGTTTCAGCCTGTTAATAAGAAATTTAAGTAAAACTGACAACAGAAACTGATTAGGCAGAAAGCTGTTGGCAATATAGTGATACTGTCCTTTGGAAATATAGTTTTATGTATGTAGGAAAACTAACTAGAACTACTTATTAAATAAGAAAGATCAGGAAAGTTTTGATATTTAGAAACACATACTTATGAAAGGGCAAATGTCAAGGTTTCATTGCTACATTGAAAAATAATAACTGTCAATACTGTTAAGTAATATTCAAAAACACAATATAAGTTAGCCAATGCTGAAAGTTCAGAGTTTATAGGAATTATTAAACCTAAGTTGTTTTATGGTAATATATTTTTGTAACCAACAATGTCTATTATTATTTTTTTTATTTTTTTATTTATTATGTTCTCATTCACAATTGAATACCTTAGACAAAACAATAGGTCTGTAAGTTAGGTGTACATCTGTTCCTTCTAGAGTAACACATAAGAAGAAAAATGCTTGGATGTTTCTCTTATAATGATCTGTTAATACAAGTTATAATTTTGTCAAAATACTAGTCATAAGATAGAACTAGTGACATATTCCAATCATAAGTTATGGAAAGGCTCACTTTAAATATATATTTGATTGGAAGAAATATCTGACTAATAGAATATCAATTCCTTATAAAGTATACTTAAAAGATTTCTAATCACATTCAGTTTTTTTTAATAATGAATTCAACTTTAGAGTAGTGAACTTTGCAACTTAAGTATATTTAAGAATTGATTGTTGAAATTATATTTGTGGTATCTCATCTTACAGAAAACATGTTAAAAAGTCTTGGTTAATTCTTATTTAGAGCTCAATAGGGAATGTGTTTATTTTCTTTGAGGAAAGAAAGCTAGTCCAATGTATCAGTGCTTGCCTATTGAACTTGGAATGTTATTCATTCCATGGTTGAAATGGAAATGTATTATTCTTAGATTTAATACTACATTTTTCAAAATGTATTTTTTTCTAGGCCTGTTTTAGCACTCGCTAAGCATTTGAAAGTAAAGGAAACTGGTTTGAAAATCACATCTGCATATATTATCTGCCTCACATATGATTTGAGAGAGAGCTATTGGGTGATGAGAAAAAGGTATTTATATTCAATGTATAACTTATATTCAATCTATAAGAAATATAGTACTATTTGTCTGTATGTCTGCACATATGTATCTTTAGAGCTATTGGGTGATGAGAAAAAGGTATTTATATTCAATGTATAACTTATATTCAATCTATAAGAAATATAGTACTATTTGTCTGTATGTCTGCACATATGTATCTTTGGAGCTTTTCTCCCCGGGCCTCCACTGAAAATGGACATGTATCCAGTTGGACTATCCCAGTTAATAAATGTACAATAAAATAAAATAAAATAAATAAATAAATAAATAACTTCATCCAAAATCTCACACGGATTTATCAATTTTATCTTTAAACATTAATGGATTGAACAACCCAAGAAAGAGATCAAACTTAATAAGATATTTAAAATTGAATAAAGCTCAAGTGGTCTTTCTCCAAGAGACACATTTCAATACTAAAGATAGCAATATATGGAACCTGAATGATTATTTAATTTTAGCCCATTCCTCTTATAAATCTAAGACAAGAGGAGTTATGATACTTTTGAAAAAAATATTGTTAACCCACAAATCATTCATAAATATGAAGATAAAGAAGGCCTTATATCCTTTGTTATATTAAAATGTAATAACAGAATCTGAGCCTTAGTAAATCTATATTGGTTTCCAGGCATGGATGTGGGAGCTGCTGAAAAGCATTTGGATTTAATTATCAATAATTATAAAGGAAATTTAATATTGAGGAGATTTAAATTGTATTTTGGACAGCTCAAAACCACTAATAAAAGGACTTCGCATCTAACCTCTACTGCAAAACACTTTAAAAGTGGTCTGAATCACTTTATTTGACACCTTTAAAATGAAACAAAGCAATTCATTATGTTTCTCTCATCAGTATTATAGATTTGATACTCAGACTAGAATAGACAAAATATATGTTTCACAAGATTTAAACACAAAATGTCATACTTCTCCATACTCCCTTGCCCCATTTTGGATCATAATTCACTTTTTCTGAAGCTTCAAACTGACAATAAAATATTGTTTCTACAACAATCCCAGCCTACATCACAAAACTTAAAGAATTTAAACCTTGGTTAGCTTCTGAACTTCAGTTTTTTCTTGAAACTAATTATACACCAGAGATTAATATCAAAATTATCTGTGACTCCTTAAAGTCTTATATATATATGGGAAAATTTTAATGTGGCTCAAAAATAAGCTTACAGAATGGGAATCAGAACAAAAAAACTTAAGTCTCAACTGTTATTATTCAACTCCAACAGTATTACAAACACATCTATTGATAAAAAACAGAAAAGAAGAACTAAATAAATAGTATACTGAAATATTAACACATAAAATTAACTTGGTATTAGAAAAACTAAAAATTCACTTGTACGCTACTTTACCAAAACATTTGCACAACTTATCAGATAGGGCTAAATGCCAATCAAAGACTAAAGGTATTGTAAACATACTTCTTGAAGGAGAAAAGAAAATATAGTATCTGATATAAGAGACATTCTTGATGCCTTTCAACATAATTTTTCTGAGCATTATAAATCAAACACTCCAGTAGATAGCTTTTCATATTTGGATTCAATTGCTTCTAATATTAAGAAAATTCCAGAAAAATTAAAATCATCCCTTCAAAATAAAATAACATATCAAGAAGTCATAAACAATATTAAAGAAAGTAAGTCTAATAAAGAGCCAGGAATTGATGATATCATTATATAAATATATAAGCTTTTTCCCATTCTATTACCTCCTTTTTTCACAAAACACTAATTGAAGTACAGACACAGGATATCATACCACCTTCCTGAAAATATTCTTTCATTACTCAAATTATAAACAAAAATAAAGATCCCAAGCATTGTAGCTTTTATAGACCAACATCCCTGTTAAATAATGATTATAAAATATGTATGTCCATACTAGTTAATAGAATAAAAATTTCACTATCACAGATAGATGAAGATCAAATGTGGTTTATAAATAAGACACACATGTGATAATATTAAGAGTACTGACACTCATTGAAATATTAAATAGAGAACATCAAGAAGCTCTAAAATTGTTTTAATATAGAAAGAGCATTTAACTCATTAAATTGAAATTATTTATTTAAAGTATTAACTTTGTTTGATTTTCCTCTTTGCTTCATTTCACTTTTAAGGCATATATACAAAAACAATTTAGTCTATATAAAATGAGGCCTATTTACTTCAGAGGCCATTCTTATAACTAAGGACACAAACAAGGCTGTTCTATGTCCCAATTCCTTTTGCTATAGTTATTGAAAATTTTGCCTTGTTATTAAGGAATGAACCAAACATAAAAGGTGTAGAAATATATAGTCATTACACTACTAAGATAATGTTATTCACATATGACATATTACTCACTTTATATAATTCTAAACAACTCTAAATAAGTTAGATCTATTAATAAAAAGTTTCATTCAATCTCTGGTTTACACTTTAATAAATAAAAATCAA
Organism: Protopterus annectens; assembly: GCF_019279795.1. Taxonomy (NCBI): domain Eukaryota; kingdom Metazoa; phylum Chordata; order Ceratodontiformes; family Protopteridae; genus Protopterus; species Protopterus annectens. The sequence goes on along the minus strand of NC_056728.1, from coordinate 1,679,698,289 downwards.
AATTCTTGTTTTTGAATAAAAAGGAAAAATACAAGTTGGCAAAAATCACATTATTGGCAATCAAGTACCTAATTTTGATTATTTAGGTATTATTTTATGCACCACTATACAATAAACATGAACTATAATAACATTATAAAAATAATTGAAATCCATATGGAAATGTGGAATAAAATGTTTATAACCTTTGAGGATAGATTAAACTAATAAAAATGATACTTTTACTGAAGATATTATATATCTCACAAGCCATATCTATGATCCCAAAGAGAACATTTCTTAAAAACATAAACTCTCTTTTATTAAAATGTTTATGGTTTCCAAATAAAAATAGAATAGCTTTTACTCATCATATTAAACATTGGGAACAAGGAGGAATTAAATTTCCTGATATACAAACATACATAAAGGCCTCTATAATAAGAGCAATTATAAATTGGGTAGAGAACAATTATACTGCAAACTGGAAGTGCTTACATTTAACCATATTATAAAATGAAAGTCATACTTCAGTTAACTTTCTACTAACCAATCAATTTAATAAGTTATGGTATGCCATATGTTTTATTTACAATACAATATATCAAAACCTACAAAATTAAATTCCATTAATTTTATATTTAATACATTCAAGACATTTATTAACACAAATATAGAGATCAAGCTTTGGTTTCAGACATTGATTCCCTTTAATATTACAAAATAATTTACTGACAAATTGCATAGAAATACTTTAAATATCTGGGAATCTTAAAAACCTCATATGTTGGCAACATTGTATGAATGAACATAAGGTACTAGATAGACAAGATATTGTAATGCACTTTAAACTATCATCTCAAGATTGGCTACTTCTACAAAGTTTTCTGTCATATTCCCAAAATTTGTGGAGAATAATTAATAGTTATTTCAAAGGAACACAAAATTTGTCATCTGTTTATATGAAATTGTTTATAACAAGTTCAACTTGAATAACATCACCTCAAGTCTTTATAAAATATTAATAACATATAAAACAAAACCTCAAGAAAGATATTGGAATTATATTACTAAGGGGCATTCCTTATCTTTATTATTACAAAAATTAAAAATAATCTCTTGCTTTTCTGTTAAATTAACCTTTTGGTCACAACATTGGAGGATTTATACCTGGAAATTTCTCCATAGAATATTCCTAACACCAGATAAAATAGCCAAGTTTGATACTTCTAGTAATGTTTTATGTTGGAGATGTTCTCAAGCAGGCAGGGCAGACTGAATACATATTTTTATGAGTGGATTAGTATAAAACAATTCTGGAAAGATATTTAGTAATTTTTTACAAGCTCTATTCACAGATGTGTTTATATTATCTAAATGTTTAGTGCTACTAAATATAAATGAAGGTCCTCATTTGAAGAGGGACAGTCTTTATTTAGTGTGTACCATTCTAGCTGTTGCTAGAAAGTGCATAATGAGGAAATGGAAATCCACCTCACCACCATCCATGGAAGAATTTCTATCTTTAATGACAGACATAGCACATAAAGTGATCAAGATTAAAGAAATGAGAATCTATCTTAACACATTAACAAACAATCCTTGGAGAATGGTACTAAATCTTACTGAAAATCTACAATTGGACTGTGCCTCTCTGCAAATGCTTTACTTAATTGTATGTTAATCTATGTATTTTGAATCAAACTGGTTCTATTTATTGATTTTTCCTACAGACCAAATGTAAATAGTGTATATAGTTATTTATGTATTAGAATTTAGATTATTTTGTATCTGCAATATTTTTATTAGTTTGAATATAAAAATTACTTGAGTAAAAAAAAAGAAGAATGAAACTCTAATGTCTGTCATTATTGACAGATTCTATTCTTCAGTGATTTATCAAAATGTCAAAACTTTTACAAGGGACAGAGCAAATATGAAGTAAAATAAGGGAAATCTTGCAAAATCATACAGAGTTCAGAGATACGCTTTGATCATTGTTGCATCATAACTGCCAGTCTTCTTCTTCCTTCAGAGAGCATTGACTTTACAATGATATTTTTGAATATTAAATAACTCACAATGTATAATCATTGACAATAAACTGTTTTATGAAAAAACAGACATACTTTTATCATTGATAGTAAGTTGTATAAAATATAGAATGCTGCAAATGGAAAGTATTTACTTTAGTGTACATTTTTTTTTATTGCTTTACACAAAAGTATCAGTAATGGTAAAATATATTTGTTTTATATTACTTTCAGTTTACTTAGAAATGGTATTGAATGATACTTCTACATTCTGCTTAGTTTACGTACAAACTGCTGAGCTTACTATGCATCCTTGTATTTTTCTATATTTTCACTGCCCTCATCCCTAATTGAATGAATGTGTCTTCAAAATGACTGTCAGAAGCCTCACATATCACATTTCTGGCTTGTTGATACAGTCTGGAAACTACTTTTTTTTTAAACTCTTCCTTCATTCTGACAGCTATCACAGTGCCCCACATACTTTGTTGGGTCTACAGGCTTGCCAATCTACCCTCAGTCCAATGCCTGAATTTACGTCAGGGCCAGTGAGCATCTTAAAGATGTCCTAGGGGGTGATGGTGTCCTACAACAAGACTTTTTTTTAATAACCTACCCTGTTTTATTCCCCACTCCACCAATATGCAGGACTGTGGTATGGTGAAAAGACAGCCATGTAATGGAGAAATGTGGAATATTGCCCTGCTTCTATGGTAGCTCAGCAATGTCTCCACCATCATTCCTATTTTAGACCAGGCCTCCATTCATGACATCCCCAGCCTCTTTCAGGGATCATTGAAGGAGGCACCCACAGGCCAATCCCCCTCCGCCACAGTCCCAGGTTTTGGCTGAGTCTAGCAGCAATCCACAAAGAATGGCACTATATCATTATGCAAACAATTTTCTCAGTGAATCACATTTCCACTTCTGCTATAATGACATTGTACAAACACTAATTGAACATGGGTCAGCTGGGCTGCAGCCAGGGTTTTATCCCTCTATGCCACCAAAGTGGCATCACTATGGAAATTACTTTTTATAATACTTCACCAATTTCATCTTATTCTTTGCCTGCTGTCTGTAATCAGTACCTATTTATTTATCATACCTTTCCAAAGCTTAAAAACACCACCCTACATCGCTATTTCATTCTCTTAAAAACTATCACAGATTATCCACTTATCTTTCTTCCCTCACTGACAACACAATGGCTTCCATACATTCTGCCAATAAAACTGTTCATCTTCATCAGGCAGTTACCTTTTTTCTTTTCATAAGTTCATAGGTGTTTACTAGGCTAACAACCACAAGGGCCTTTTTAAGCCTAGCTATGCATTCTAAATATCTGACAAGTTCTGGTAACCTTGATAAGTGTAAGCAGGGGGTTGGGAGATGAAACATTAAAAAGCAGGGGACTGGGTGATAAACCATTTACAGGTTGCCTGTGTCCATTAGAAACATAGATGCCAAGCCAGGGATGAATTTCCTGTTCCCCATCCAGTTGTCCAACTTACACTTGAAATGGTTTAGGGAGGAACTCTGCTTCACATGGATAGGGAGCTTGTTCCAGAGGCAGAGAAGTCTCTGGGATACATATCTGTCTCTACAGCAGATCCTATTTATATCCCAGGCAAGGTTTAAGTCTTTAGAATGGGTAATTCTGGTGCTGTTTGTTTTGTGGATATACAGGAGGTCCATCAGAGTGGGGTCTGCCAATGCCCTGTATGCCAGATGTCCCCTCAATAGCCTGTAGAAGACAGAACACAGGGATAGGGCCCTGAGGCAGTCTGCATAGGACATTTTACTTATGCTCTGTATTCTTTTAGTGAGGAACCTCTGTGGAAATGCCATTTGTTAGATATTCCTGGTTAGGTACAAACCAAAGGGGCATTGCACTCAATGATAGGTCTGAAGAATGCTGAATAAAATGGAACAATGACTTTGTTGGACCTAGATGCCACATATCTTTGTTTATAAGTTGCAAAACATAGAATGACTTCCTTACTACTGTAGACACATGATGGCAAAATGCTAGATTACTGTCTATGTGTGTCCCCAAGTCCCTGTCTACTGGGTATATTCTAAGGGGTGTGTTGCCAGTATGATAGTTACCAGGGATGGATGACTTCCCAAAGGATACTATTATGCATTTATTGACATCTAGTTTTAGTCCATTGCTCTGACACCAGTTGTTTTTCTGTGTCAGCCCTTCCTGGAGATCATTTGTGTCAGTGGGATTCAATGACACCTGCTAATTCATAATCATCTGCAAATTTATTAAGCCAAAGACCAGTGACATTGGCCTTGAATTCAGTGAATTAAATGCCAAAAGAAGCAGTACAAAGACCGATCCCTGAGGGAATCCAGTTGTGACTGGCTTCTTTGTAGAGGTGGACTCCCCAATTGTAACTTCCTGGGTCCTGTCTGTGAGCCATTTGGCTATCCATCAGGTGACATATGGGTTTGTGCCTAACCTCTTGGGTTTTTCAACAATATCCGAGTGGGATATTGTGTCAAATGCCTTGGCCAGGTTAAGGTAGGCAGTGTGAATCATTTTGCCCTCATCCTTTGCTTTGGTGACCTCAAAGAAGTCCACTAGGTTGAGTAGACATGACCTGCCCTTGATGAAACCAAACTGGGTTGGGTCCTGTGTCTTGAGGTGTATTATATAATTATTGATTGGTTCCTTGATAATTCTTTTCATGACTTTGCATAAACGACTAGTGAGTTTATGAGTCTGTAGTTTCCAGGATGTGCAGATGCCCCACCTTTGTGCAAAGGGATGACTGTTGCTGTTCTCCATTCATGAGGCATGAAGCCTATTTGGAGGCTACAGTTAAATAGAAATTCCAGAGAAATTTAGACAGTATCCTGGAATATTGTCTTGGGCCCATTGATGCAGTGTTCTTGGCCTTAGAGCTGCATTAAGGACATGTTCCCTAGTGATAGCAGGGGGAGTTATATCTGATGGTATTTCCTGAGGGAAGCTTAAGGGGGAGAGGGGGTAAAGTTGGAGCTGAATTTTTTGGCCAGTAGGTTTGCTATATTGTCTGGCTTAGTATAGGTGGCTCCATTTACAATGAGCTTTGCACACAATTGTGTATTGCCTTTGAGGTTTCGGACATAGCTAAAGAATGCCTTGTGGTTGTCCTTCTCCTGGGAGGCCAAATTTACCTCAAACTTGACTTTGGTAAACTTTATTTGTTCTCTTGTTTAATTAGTTTGATGAGATTACTTTTATCCTGCTTGGTGTTGCACCTCCTAATTGCTGCCGTGATTTTCTTCTGTCTATTTATACAGCCTATTGATTTTGCAAATTCCATCAGGGTGACTTGTTTTTTGAGTTAGTTCTGTACTTCTTCCTAGTGGGTACAGCTGCCTCTATGCAGCTATTAACGTGCTTGTATAGGGTTTCTGTGAACAGTTCAGAAGGGTTCTCAGAGTTTATGACGGCTTGAAATTTTGGCAGGTTTTCACTTAATAGCAGGAAGTTAGCCTTAGAGTAGTTTCTGAATATTCCAAGGTTAGCTGGGGGCCCAGGTTTTAGTTTTACTTCAAAGAAGACCATTTTGTGGTTTCACCATACCAGGGAAGATATTACACTAGCGGGTATGCAGCACTCTCCCATACTAGTGAGGACTAGATCTAGTATGGTTGCACCCCTGGCTGGTGTTTTGACAATCTGGTCCTGGGAGTTTCTTTTTAAAATATCCAGGAATATCTGTGCCTGTACATTTGGCATTATATAGGATTCCCAGTTAATAGTGGGGTAATTAAAGTCACCCATGAATATGGTATTGGGTTGGATGGTGAGCACTTCCAATAAGTTTAAATACATGGTATGGGTTTCTTGGGTCATAGATGGGGGACCTATAGCTTGCAAGGAAGTGATATTGGATTTTGCCTATGGTTATTTGAACATAGAGCAGTTCAAGTGCATTGTCTTGTTTGACCAGCCTTGCGGTATATTTATTAAATGTAAAAAAAAATGTAAAAAAAAAAACATTTTAAATAATAGGAAACGCTAAAATTTACGTACAACTATTATATATTTTTAGATGTACGTTTTTCGTTTCTAAAATGTCTTTAAAATTATGGTATAAGTTATATAATTTAATATATTTTTATAATAATATTGGTTCAAAACTAGGCATTCTTTACTTGTCATTCTTATTTATGTTTTTTAAAAAATTGTTTATATATTTCATATGTCTTGTACTTTATGGGCAACTAGTATATTTAGCTAAGTTTAAATTTAATACTTATATGCTTATACTTTAATATATAGTTATATTCCTGGGTCTATGCTATATTAAATTAATTTAAATTAAACTATTTTTACTAAAATAGATTTTGTTTATTAGCTTTAAGGTAAAGGAAGTATTCTGATATATAAACCCTAACAATTGATTAATTTTAATATGGATCTGTTTATTTATGTACTCTTATCTGTCTGGTTTCATTTTTCTCAGCATTGCTATATATTTTTCAACCTTATTGTTATTTGCGCCCAATGGGATACGTTCATGCTTCAAGTCACTAGCACATTTTAATAGACTACGCTTCGGGTTCTATTTGGTCTGTGATACACACTTTTTAAAAGCTATATGTCACTTGGTCTGAGCTCCGAATTGTATTTTTTAATATTTTTTAATGTTTTAATAATGTTTTTATAGCAAGATTTAATTAAGTATGTAAAATTATTTAAATGACTTTACTGGTTTTGAAAGATATCGATAGAACTCACAATAACTATGTATCTATAATGGTGCTTTAAGTGCAATAACTATAGAAATGCTTTAACAGAAATCTGGTGAACATTTCTAAATAATTTATGTCAAATGAATGTAAACAGTATTATATCTATTAGCATTTTGATGCGCAAGGTTCTTATTGCCTTTTGTCTAAACATGGACTTATTATTGAACTGCACTAAGTTCTTTAAATGTCTACTTGTTTGTTGTCTTTCTAGGGCTATACCTGTTAGCATTCAGTTACTTATTCCATTTAAGCACAGAGTTATAATTGAATTACATCAAGTTCTATAATTGTTTGTTTGTCTAACTTATTATATATACATATATTTACATTTTTAGTTCATAAATTGCATCATGAGTTATGTTTAAGACTTAGTATTTTAGAGCATTGCTTCTGACAGTTTGTCAGTTGACCTTGGAAGCTAAGCATTGCTGCTTTAAATATTTAATGAAGTACCTAATTACATAGGGCTTGGTTTTAATCTATGTAATTTATGTAGTATATAAGCACTTTATTGTAGAATCTTTATTCAATTATATTCAAATAAAGAAAATTTCTTTGAACTGTGCATTTGGGAAGATTATTTGTGAGATCAGGTTTCTGCTTTTCACATATTTATTAAATGTAAATTGAGACACCTCCACCTTAATCCAAGTCTGTGTAGCAGCTGGTCTAAATGTGTGGAAGGCATTATAACCTTTCACTGTTGCTGTGCTCTACACAGCTTTAGACCATGTCTCAGAGACCACACAGACATCAGTATTCTCTAGGGTGAAGAGAGCTTCTAGGGAGTACAGTTTTTTTTTAGATTCCTAGCACTGAGCAGTAATACCTTTAGATTTTCTTGTTTTTGATTTACTATGTCAGAAGTACTTTCAATTTGACATTGCCTAAAAAAGGCACTATGGGGAAGGCAATGTTTTAGCTAATATTCAAAAGCCTAAAAAGGAGTGGTGCAGACCATACCTGGCAAAGCAGCGTGGTCTGTTGACCATCTCCTTCCATGATGACAAATATTGCAATCCCTTAGAATGACACCAGAAACTAAGCCAATTATTAAATTTAGTCATCTTTTGCTTGTATCATCCTTGCAGAAGGTAAAATGTTGCTCAATGCTAGGCGCATACCAGCCTGGGACACATATTCCAAGAGCTCTATGATGTCTCTATTTATATAGTCTAGGGTGGTATGTCTCAGGTCATTTACACCCACATGGACTATGACTGAATCATACTTGTAGTTGTGGTCCAATGATCTGAGTGCATGCATAATGTGGTGGACCCTAGCCCTTAATAATCAACTGATGGTGACTTTTGGGCTTAGAAATAGAGGCTTCATGAGGTATGGCTTCATGTGTTGATGTGGGCATTGTTTTGAAAGACTATATTCAGGGATGCTGAGGGTATTTGTTATGCGTACTTCATCTTGCAGGTCTTTGAGGTTTACTAAGGTTACATTTAAGTGTGTCAGAATATGTGGGTCTATATGTCTGCTTTGAATTGTGTGTGATGAGGGCAGCATGTGTATTACTGACAAACTTATTGACATTAGGAGTACTTTTATGTGAGAGCATTGCCTCTAGTGACATTGTGTAAATACATCTTTCACATATCATATCAGTGTATGAGAATTTACTGGTTATATTTGCGGCAATTTCTACATTGTGTCAGGAATGATGTCCATATCTGCAAAGCTGATAATGAAGATAATGGGAAAGTTCATATCCATGGCAACAGACCCTTTTTTATTGATTAGACAGTTGGAGTGAGAATATAAAACAATGTCAGAAGTATCTGGTTTGCAACTCTGGGGACAGTGCTTATCACTGCAAACTGGTTGTTCTGTGTGCTTTTACAGGGGAAAATGTCACTCAAGGTATCTGTATCTATACAAGGCATTGTCAAACATTTGAGAGGATTCAAATAAATAGACCCTGCCCGACCAGAAACAAATCAATGCTTTCTGCTCCTTCTCATACCAGGAGCAGAATATAAGCACAAATTCCAGTCTGTCACATATAAAGCAGTTATTAGCCTTTCTGCTGATCAGCATTTCCAGGAAATAATGTCCTTGTGCTCCTTCCAGAAACACTAATCCCAACATTACTACTGAGAGGCAGAATGTGGGTTCTCCAATAATTAGTGGTCTTGCAATAGATGTTGCAAATTTTAAAGGTGAGATGGAAAAATGGGTTAATATCCTAAGCGCTGCAATGTGCATTAAGCAGTTATATATGAAAGAGGGGGTAACTTAAGCTTTAGCTAAGTGGACAGCCACTAATTTTAAAATAGCAAGATAGATTGGAAGGGGGTGGGCAATTTGTATTCTGGTTCTATGGAATAGAGAGGGATGGCCCAATAAATTTCAATAATTGAAGGGGAGTGATTTTTTTGTGATTACTCACAGCATCCAATAAAATGGGAGAGGGAAGGGGATATGTAGTCATATTAACATAAGGGGAGGCAACTAGAAAGACAGTTGAGTTTAAAACCACAACAATGCCAGGGTATGTGGGAAAAATTGTTTGTGTGACTCACAAGAGACACACCTGTGGTCACTTTCCTAGTTTTAATATGCAATTAAAACCAGAATACAAGCAAACCACAGCATAAAGAAAAAAATCACAATATACAATATAGAAGAAGGCAGTAAAGTAATACAAAATACAAGAAAGAAAAAGCAAACTAACCTTTCCCTCACATCAAGTCATGGCTGAGTCTGAGTGAGCTTTTCCAGTAAAACTTTGAAATGTTTTATTTTACCCCTTAAATAGAAAGTTTAGTTCCTAGCTCCACCCTCAGTTCACAGATCATTAACCTTATCTCTGTCATTTCCTTCTCCATCAATTTACCACCCAGAAATCCATCAACTGCATAACCCACTACTAGACTACACCCCTGTAGGTTCTTGTAAGCCATACAGCATTTCTCACTACCTAATCTCATTTCCTATTTAAGTAACCTAATTTATTGAGTTCCAGAATGACAATTATGCCAGATAGCAAACACATCATCATGGCTAAATAAATGCACAAAGCATTCTAAATGAGCTAGCTTTATTTGAAGGAGAGGTTAACCTCAATCAAGCCACATATTGTTATCATCACAAAATCCCGGCATAAGAAAAATTATCTAGGGGTAATGACGATCCACTATTGCTTCTAAATAATTTCTAATTTCAGACCTGGAAAAAAAGTACAACAGGAGTTCTTCTTTTCATCTCAAAAAAATGTAGAAGTTCAATCAACCTAGTGACCACCTTCCTGGACTGGGAACCCCTTAAAGTTAGAAGTGGAAGCCTTTTGTTTTATTCCATTCTCTGCAGTATTTTTTTAAATGATAAAGTAAGCACATAGCTCAGTTACTGAAATCACACAACTCAGTTCTTCTCCATGACTTCTGTGTCCAACAATTGAGCAAAACTAAAGAGTTATTTAGCAGTTGTACTCTGAAACACCATTCACATCAGTTATCAACTACTATAGCCTGACATAGACCAAATTCCATATCACTTATAGCATACTTGACAAGAATACCACAAACAAGCCTTGTTGTCACTCTAAGTCCCTTGCCAACCCCCTCTGCTAAATGATCAACACCAAGTCACCACAATCTTCTCCAGAAAATCACAGTAAAACCCAGACCAACTTCTCACATTCAGCAAACTTCACAGAGGTTGTGAAGCCATCCTTTGGTAAAGGCTCACCTGTACGGGCTGTTCCTCACTTCTCACTTAGGAGAGTTTTTCTACTACATTTAAACAGCTTCTTAACAACCTTCTACCAGCACAAGATCACTTATTCCCCATCACTCATCTAAGTAAATGACAAATACAAGCCTCCTGGCTTAGCACAGAGATGTGTTCATTCTTCAAACAAAAGGATAAAGCATAGATCACAATCAATCAAATTCCTTATTCATACAGTATACATCTCTATTTGTCACAAATGCAAAGAAATGTGCAAAAAGGCAAAAGGTCAAATTTCTAAAGCCCCCACAAGCTCTATACCTTTAATAAACCTAGACAAGTTCGAGGACAGCTTAACTGTCTTAATAGAAGGAAACACTCTGAATATAATATAATAAGCTAACTGTCTGCTTATTAAGCATAGAGCATCATTCCTACATAACACATTAGTATATAAACTCCTAAGTGAATCAGTTCTCTTCTCATTAATAAGCTTAGCATCCATTTCACAGACCACTTCCTTAGAAAACACAGCTATAAATCATCATTTTAACTTACAGTTGGTGAAAATGCATTCCCCAAATCAAACCCCTGCCACTGGGAATTCAGTTTCTTAAGCTACTGAAACATTCCTTCAGGGGTAGTCATTTTACACCTGTTTTCATTATAATGACCCACATGGAGCATCACTGTGCAATGATTTACGTTAATCCTTGCCCTGCTCATTCCTATTGTAACACTACAGGTTATTGTCCCAGTGATGCCGCTTCTGCTGACCTGTACATTGTTTGTAAATGAGTGTTCTCTCCCAAGTGCACCCATTTATACACTTATCTTAATATTATATAACACATTATCATCATACGGACTGTAAGATGCTCATTCTGTACACTACGTTTTATTTATTCCACCTCTTCAGTGCTAATTAGTTTATTTTAACTCATTCTTGTATTACTGTATGCACATGCAATTATTATATATATATATAAAATGGGAGTAATTTTCACCATTATGTAGACAGTGTTTGAATATTGTGATTTATCCTTGTGTGTTGTAACTGCCTCTAGGTCCGGGAAATGGCTGAAAAGGGTCCTCAGAACAGTTTATTCCCCCAGTTAAACTTAAATAAATAAGTGTGTGTGTGTGTGTGTGTGTGTGTGTGTGTGTGTGTGTGTGTGTGTGTGTGTGTGTGTGTGCATGTGCATGCACGTGTGTATGTGTGGAAGAAGTGTTATGGGAACAAGAATTGTTAAGACAGCAACTTTTCAATCTGTTAGAATGTGGCAGGGTTAAATGATGACCAGTCTTAATGCTGTCTTCAAAATAAGCAGCAATAATGCCAGTCAGGGTGGTTAGTATTTATAAATAAACTGTCTAGCAGCTACTTTCCAAAAAGTCAGTAATAACTAAATAACACCAAAACTAGAGGACATTATTGTGCTAAGAACACTATTTCCAAATGCTCCCATAGTAAAGGTCATTATTCTGTTCAGAAATGTACAGTGTTATATTGTAGACATTTGCAAGAATTTGATATAAGTAATGTTGTTATATTAAGAGGAAATTACCTCATTTGGCTGAGTTTTATGTTGTTTCTATCTGCAGTTAGTGGTTATGTTATTATAGTTTATAATTCAGCTTTTACTTAGTCATTTTAATATACAGTGTTTAGTTCCTCATGTCTGTTTATAGCTGTTATCCAATTATCTCTGAAATTGAAAATAAACATTAATAAACATTAATTAATCTTTGGTGAACAAGAATAAAAGTTACAAAGAGCATATCAGCTACAAAGGTGGAATTAAATGTTGCATCTCCATGAACAAAACCTGCTGTATTTACAAACTCAATTCTTGTTCTTAGGAGCAAACATACAATACATGAACTAGTGTTCTGTAAATGAAATAAATAAAAGGGTTGCTAATGGGCAGAGCAAGTATAAACAAATGTGGAACACAAATTATTGTTTACACTTAAAACTGGATTGGTTCACCCCCCCCCCCACAAAAAAAAAAAACATTTAGCTTATTGTTTGAAAACGACACAAACTCTCCTATTTAGTCCTATTCCCTAACAGTTATACAATTGCTAATTTTTTAAACATGTTTTAAAAATCCAGAAAGCTTTGTAATTCCAAATGTAACTGTACTTCATTTCTGGAGTGTGTTGTACTACTACAAGTCTATGTTCTTGTCACAAAAATGTTGATAGCCAATTCCTTCATTTGAATACTTATCTTCTGTTTATATTCCAAAGGTTCATGGGAGAACTCATGAACTCAAAATTATATTGTACCCTAGCAGAGAAAGTAAAACATTTGCAAACCTGTGTACTGATGTTATAAACATGGCCAGTTTCAATTTACTCAAAGTGACACATTTTTAAGTTTATCAAAAATCCAGGGCATTGTCTGACAGAAGCAGGGTGAAAAACCAAAGAGTGAGGATTTCAAGGTAGTATTGCTTCTGAAGGTAAATGGTCACGACCGTTAAACCAACATGGTTCATTACTCCTCTTCAGCATATCTGAGCTTGCATCACAGAAGTTCTGCTACATCTTTTAAATGACAGCTCTAGTACATACATACATTCATTTATACAATCATATTGAAAGTGAGTGAAACACAATTAAAAAGCATTTCCCTCACATCTCACATGCTACAAAGCTGCTTCCCCTCATGTAAAGGACACTAATTGAAGGCAGGGTAACACCTACTTTCCTCCAGGAAGCTGCAAGATCTAGCCATCAACAAAGCACAACCTATAAGCACCACAGTATCATCAACGTGACACAAGAAACATCACATAAGCAGCTGCCACATTGTGCTTCTCCACAGAAGGTACTGTACCTTGGGCTTAGGTAATCTGCATAAGTGATTCTGGGCCAAATTATCAACATGACCCACAGTTTCTGTTCAGAACCATTCAGCCATATCAGCTACATCAACCACATATAGCTTTGAGATGGAAAACTGCTTGTCACATCTCTGTTTTATCTTATTTTATTTTTTTTATTTTACATTTGTTGACCGGGCCACTCTAACTGGATACATGTCCATTTTCAGTAGAGGCCCAGGGAGAAAAGCATACAAAAGATTAATAAGCTTTACAAAGTAAGAAGCAACCATTGTTACATAAACATTATAGCAAAATAACAAAAATTAATTAAATCAAAAATTTTTTTTTCAATAGTTGTACATAGTTATACTACTCAAAGTAAACAATAACATTAATATACACATAAAAATAGATTTGTATGCAGAACATAGTATATAGAGGTATCATAGGGAAGATTGTAGTGGATATAGGCTAAAAATAAGAGTAAAGGAAAAAAGTTAGTCAGGGTTGGTACAGGAGCATAACCAGTGGTTATTGAGAAATAGTTTTAGATTTCTTTTAAAAAGTGGGAGTGAGGTCTGAGATGTAAGGTCAGGTGGTAGTTGATTCCATACTTTTCCGACAAAGTTAGAGAACAAGGAGTCGCCTGCTGAGTTTTTTGATTTGGTAGTATTAATCAACATTTTGTTTGAGGAGTGTAGGTTCTTTAGGTTATTATATGGTAAAATGAGGCTAGAGAGTATAGGAGTGTTGCTAGGTTGATACAGGGTTTTATGGGCTATTGTAATTTGGTGAAATTGAAGCTGGTTAAGAAATTCTAACCAGCCTAGTTGTTTTAGATTCAGACAGTGGTGAATTCTAAAAGGAGAGCCGGTAGCAAATCTAGCAATATTATTATATGATATAATTAGTTTGTTGAGGTTGTTTTTAGAGAGGTTGGTGTATATGGGAGAAGCATAGAGTAGGGTTGAGATTAAGTGAGTTCTGGCTATAGCGGTCCTAGCTTCTGGTGTAAGAAAGGGTTTGATTCTGTAGAGGGATCCTAGTTTTCTGTTAACTAATTTTATAGTGGTATTTATTTGAGTATCAAAGTTTAGGTTTTTGTCAATTGTAATTCCTAAGAGTTTGGTGGTTGGGTCAGGAGAAATAAGAGTACCATTATTGGATGTGATAGTGAAATGTAGAGGAGTGGACTTTTGGGTTGGTGTGAAGAGTAATAATTTAGTTTTTTGGGGGTTGAGGAGGAGGCAGTGGTTAGAGAACCATTGTTCTACAGTGTCAAAAGCTTTTTGTGTGAGAGACTGAAGTTCGGCCTGGGAAGTGGCTGAACAGATTATAGTAGAGTCATCTGCATATTGAATGCAGGTGGAGAGTGGAATGGCTATATGAAGGTTGTTGATATAAATGGAGAACAGGAGTGGTCCTAGTATGGAGCCCTGTGGAACACCTAGTGAGATAGGAAGGTGATTTGATAGTTTATTTTGCCAGAGTACAGCCTGTTGTCTGTTTTCAAGGTAAGATGTAAACCAATTCATAGATTGAGGGTCAAGTGAAAGGGACATCAGTATGTGTAGAAGGAGTTGGTGATTAACTATGTCGAAAGCTTTAGATAAATCAACAAAGACTGCAGAGGAAAGAATATTTTTGTTGTGATTGTTGTTGATGCAGTTTGTGAAGGATAGCAGGGCAGTGGTGGTACTGTGGAAAGGTCGGAAACCATGTTGACAGTTAGCTAGTAACTTGTGATGGAGAAGTTGGTTAAGTAGTTGTTTGTGAATACACTTCTCCATTGTTTTTGCAAGTGGGGAGAGTAGAGCTATGGGACGAAAGTTGGAAAAGTCATTGGAGTTCCCACCTTTATGTAGTGGGATGATATGAGAAATTTTCCAGATAGATGGGATAGTACCTTCCTTTATGGTTCTATTTATCAGTATGGATATGGGATAAGCAATAGCTTTAGCTCCTTTTTGCAGGAATTCTGCTGGGAGTTTGTCAGCTGAGGGGGTGGTAGGTTTTAGCTTTTGGAGTAGGGAGCAGATGTAGCTTGTGGGTACTGGTTCTAAATGGAATAATGGGGATGGGATGGTAGTGGGAGTAGGCATATTAGAGGTATCGGGGGATAGATGGTTTGCAAGAGTTTGGATAATATCAGTGAAGAAAGAATTGAAGGCATTGGTTGTTTGTATTGGATTTTCAGGGTTGGAGCCTAGAGGGTTAGGGGTGATGGTTTCGCCTGGGTATAGAAGTTTGTTAATACTAGTCCAAAATTTTTGTGGTTCCTTGAGGGAGGATTGTTTTAGTTGGAGCTAGTAGTTCTTTTTGTCTAGTAGGATGGCTTTTTTTGTATTATTTCTATGTTGCCTAAAGGTTTGGTGATCTGTAGGATTCTTAGTAGTATGCCACTTTGCCCAGGATTTGTTTCTGTGAAGGATTAGTTGCCTAGTATTATTTGAGAGCCAAGGGGCTGGTTTAGTTTTATTTCTAATAGACCATGTTGGGGCATGGTGGTCTAGGATCGTTAAGAAAGTAGAGTTAAAGTATTCAACTGCTTTATTTATAGGGAGAGATTTTAAAGGTGTCCAGTTGCATTGTTTAAGTTCTGTTTGGAACAGCTTGGGGTTAAAGTATTTTTTGGAGTGTACTGTTCTGATAGTGTTAGGGATAGTTAGGCTGGTTTTATGTCTGATAATATATATCAGCGAATGGTCACTTAGGTCATCTGGAAGGGTTCCTGTAGTATAAGTTTGATGAGGACTATTAGTGAGTATCCAATCCAAGGTACTTTCTTTATTGTTAAGTCTATTTATTCCAGTCGGGGAGTTTATAACTTGCGAGAAACCATAAAGGTTAATAAGGGTAGTGGGGTTAGTGCTGCTACATGAATTCCAATCTATATTAAAGTCTCCTAGTACTATGGTTTCTTGCGGGAGGTTAGAAGAAATCCAATTTAGCATGCATTCGAGTATACTATTGTTATTTCCTGGGGGAAGATAGGAGCAGATGATGTTTATGGCTTTGTGTATGTTAAGCTGGAATTTAGAGATAATAATTTCAGCATTATTGTCTAAAGGTAGGTTAAGATTTACAGTGCTAACTTGTAGTTCTGCTTTGTAGAGAATTGCTACTCCTCCACCTTTTTTGATTGTGTGGTCTAGTCGAATGATGCTATATCCTGGGGGGTGATTTCATTGTCTTTTATTGTGGGTTTTAGCCATGTTTCTGATAAACAGAGGATGTCAAACTGGTGGACATCTAGAAGGGCATGAATTTGAGCTATTTTATTGCAGATACTGCGTATATTGAGATGACCAATATAGAGTGAATTGGAAGGTTTGGTTGGTGGTTGGGTGCTACAGTTTGTAGTGGTATGGGTAGAGTTTGGGCCAGGGTTAGGATGAATGTCCCCGTCTATTAAGGAGTGGAGGAATGTAAAGTGCTTAGGCTGGAGAGGCTTACAACAGTAGTCTAACAATTTTTTAGTTTTTAGATTGTTATATTTGATGTGAACTAGTCAATGATATTTAGCTAGTAAGTAGCTGGGTTTGTAAGTGACATTTGGAAAGTTTGGAGATATGGCTAGTGTTGGCGTTAATGTGTGTTTGGAAGGGAAGAGGAGGGTAGAGTAGAGGGGTTGTTCATAGGAGGTTAAGAGGTAGGTTGTGGTTAGAGCTGGTAGGAATGAGACCAATATTAATAGTTGTGATTGGTATGGCATGATTGAGAAGATCTTAATATAGATGGTGAGGTGGGAATTTAAAGTTGAGATAGGTTTTATAGGTAGATTAGGATGTGTGCCAGTAGGTGGTGCATGTTACCAAAGGGATGAGAGATAAAGTATCAGGGGGTGTGTTTAAGAGATTGAGGCTGGGTGTGGTAAAGATGAGATTAGTGTGATTGGAGTAGATGTACAGGGGGTGTGTCTATAGAGGAATAAATGTAGGACCACTGGGGGCAGTTGGAAATTGGGGGCAGGGTAGGGGAGCAGAGTGAGCCCTAAGGGCGAACGGAGAGGGTAGAGACAAGAGAGTGGACTATCGAGGATGACAATCTGTAAAGTAGGAGAATTCTGCAGGTAGGTCTGAAAGTGAGAGAATGTAGAAGTAAGTTAAGAGGCTAGTAAGAGGAAAGTACGGATGTCAGAGAGGTAGAATAAGGTTAAAGGCACCCTAGAACAAGGGTGAAAAAGGTAAAAGAGTAAGTCTGTGAAGAGTAAAAGCTGAAAACAGGGTTGGGGAGGTATAGTAAAGAAAATAGGTGTAGGAATTGATATGCAGAAAGCTTATGGTAAGCGCCACCTTGTGGTCAGTCACTTAATTGTAGCGAACTGTTCACATACAAGGGTATCAGGCTACGGGAGAGAGAGAGTTAGGCTCCTTATTAAAAAGAGAGAGAGTAGGCTGGATATAAGGGTTAGCTAAAAAGAAAATAAAAAATGATAAATGGGGGGAGATGTTGGCTGCTGGCTAACCTGTGTGGGAAGCTTGCCTAACCTAGCAGAGTCTTTCAACATTAAATATTAGTACAAAGTTCTGGTAGCTGTATCAGCACATACTTTCACTGTCTTAGAAAAGTTTGGTCTCTCAGGGAGCTGGTGGGTAAATTCCTAGTTCGAACTAGTTTTCAGAGGTGTCCAGGAGGGTGATTTCAGGTGTTAAAGTACTGAGATGTACTGGTTCACAAGGCTGATAACAGTAGGAAGACAGAAAAAGGTAGTGAGGCAGACAATACTAGAACTGGAAATCAAATAAAGAGTTTTCAGACACAGTTGCATGTAATTGTCACAAAAACATCAAAAAAATTAATTTGTTTTGAAGCACCTAAAGAGTACAGTAAACAACAAGTATAACTATGACTCTAAGAACTCTACAAAATACATACAGGTAGCTAGGATGGAAAGAGCTGCAAAAGCTTTTTCTTTGAAAGTAACTTGACTTAACAGAGAGAATTTCAGTTAGAATATTAGCAAATTCAAACTATGTGCAAAATGTATTTAACAGTATAAGACAGTGGTGGCGTTTACAGCAGCCCCACAAGTACAGCGCTAAATATATATAAGCATGTATGGTACATTTAAGCACTATAGAAGTAATTATAAGGATTCTGAGAAAAATTCCCTAGGAGTGTTTCTAGGACATTATTTAGGCTGTGCCTAAGTTACAATTCAGTGATTTTACAGGGAGAAATAGAGCTAAATACTAAAAAGTAACTTCAACAGCAAGTTAATGAATTAGTAATACAATGCAGTTAAGCCGTTTACATCAGCTCCAACGTACACAACACTTACTATGTCTAAGCAAGAAAGGAACATCCAATCTATTTATAAGAGGTTATTGGGATAATACAGTAAAAAACCCTGTGTTAATCTAAAGAGTGTTACTAATGCTAATCCAGGCTGAATAGAAAAGATATTACATGTAGACTAGAGTAAAAAAATTAGTGGTAGAATAGTCTCTTCATGAGAAAGTGTATATTAGCAGCACTAGGCAGTTGAGCCGCTTATAGCGGTTCCACGTGCACAATGCAAACTATATTTAAGCGAGCTTAAATATGCCAGCTATGTTTCATAGGATTCCAGAACCCTTATTCAGTAAACCCCTTCTTTGTGTTCTTGTGCAAATGAAGTTGAAGTGGGCATGAGTATGCAGCTATGTATCAATGCTTAACAAAGCGCTATTCAGTTAAAACACCCTTTATGTGTCTTAGAAAGTTTAAAAAGTATCAGGGCTATCTGTGTTGAAGCGAGCATAAATATCAGGTTTTATTTCATTAAAGTATCAGGGCAATAATCAACTTATATTGCTTCTACAGTATCATTCCCACATGCACAGTACTGTGTGGCTGTAACGTCTGCAGCGAGAGCGTTGATCAACAGCAAATACTTAGCACAGAAAACAGTTATAAAGAAGTTGAATTAAGACTAAATAAACATATATTGAGTCTCCAGATACACAACAAATACTTGGCACAGCAAACAGCTATATAACATGAAAGAAGTAATATTATGACTAAATAAAGATATATCGAGCCTCCAAATATAATCCCAAGTGCAAACGTTATGTAGGAGTAAGAGTAATCGGCGATAGCTTAGGTCTCAGTAAAAACATTTTCACAGCATGCATTTTAAGGTAGAAAGCAGGTTTTCTTGTAAAAAATAAGCAGACTTTCTCATATCACTTAGAGAAAAAAACAATGTTTACACTTACTGTAGGTCAAGCGCCTGAACAGAGTGCACAGCAGCCAGGTACAGGGCAGGAGAAGAAAGATGGCGTCCCTGATTATGGGGTATATTTATAAGTTGAGAGAGGATGTTGATTTTCTTTAGCATCTTCCTTAATCTCTGTCAGATTTAGAACAATATGAGCAATAATAGGCAAGGGGTCATGGCAACCACAAGATGCCCAGACATATAGACCTTTAAAAAGACGTATTTAGAAGTCCTTGACATTCATTTCAAGCAGATTGCTCACTTCTAGGTGAGGTAATAACCTTGGTGTAAATCCAATCATCAGGACTAGCCTTCAAGGTAACCAAAATAGTACTTTATTTGACCTGTAGTAATAACTTATTTCATAGGCTGGGAATACATTGTGTTAGGAAGCTATCCCTCCAATGAGTTTTTTTTTTTTTTTTTGGTATAGATTTAGCTTCCTAGTATGAGTATGTATAGATTCACTTTTTTGCAAAGAACTAGGAAGGATGTCAAATAGGACTTTACCTTTCATGGCTTGAAAAGTTAGACATGTGTTATCTCTGAGCAGCTGATGCACTGCCATGCACAATGAGAGCTACACTAATTTGTCAGAATGTTAAAGGCTTTAAGGCCTTTTAAATTCCTAGTTTCATAGACAAGTACTAGGCTAGCTGCCTTGTCTGCCATTTTAAACCTTGCCAATTTCCATTTTGTTTTTTGAATTAACTTATCCCACTAGTGTTAGATTGACCTTAACCATCCCATGGTCAATAATTATTAAAAATTACAAGAAAACCCTAGCCAAGCTAGAGTTTTCACTGTGTGATACCTTAAACCTTCATGACTTTTCACTTTTTTCTTTTTAAGTCTTTGTGGATACATTCAGACTGGGGTTTGGCTTTATTGGCCTGAATGTATCCACAAAGACTTAAAAAAGTGAAAAGTCTTGGACATCCAGAAACCATATAGCTGAAACACTTGATGTCCTGAAGGGGTCATTTGCCTATATCCCATGAGCCTCTATTACAGGAGGTTTAAGGTATCACACAGTGAAAACTCTAGCTTAACTAGGTTTTCCTGTAGTTTTTACTAACTGGCTTTTCTGTGTGACACTTTTACTCTTTTGTTTGAATGGTCATTAATTATATATTGTCCTAAGTGATAATAACTGGGATCATACCATGGATAATTTGGGGGAACTCATACATGGGATGAAGCATTTAAGAGCTGCCTCTGTACATTAGAAGCACAGGGGCAGGCCTGGGGTAAATTAACTGTTTAATTTTATAAGTTCAAAATCACTGGGGCCTTTTCATTTGAGTGATATGTTTGGATCTGTGCATACCGAAAGGGCAATGTATTCATTGATGAGTCTGATAAGTGAAGAGAAGAGTACAGATATGGGATGACTTATTTGGATCTTGAAGATATTCCCTTAAAAATTAACTGTGCCATATAGAAGGATGCTCTGACCATGGTATAAACATGATTATCAGATGAGAGCGAGTTACCCACATCCCTTACAATTGTGTCTGTTTGAAGAGGAATACCATTTCTAACATATAATTGTGAGCAGCTTTTTTGCTGAATACTACTATCCTGCATTTTTTTTTTGCAAGTTAGCTTGAGACCATTTTTGATGCTCCAGGTGTATTAACATTCCAGTCCTTGCTGGAGATGTTAAGTATCAGTGGATGAGCAAATAGCAGTGCCCAGCTTGCAGTCATTAGTAAACCTGGCCAACCACAATTCTTGGGTACTGGCTTGGATGATTACAAAATAAATGGCAAACAGGAGAGGGTCCATCACCTATCTTTGTGGTACCCACCTTTTAAAAGAACTTAGAATCTGTTGGGTAGTCAGTTTGCAATCCAGTAAACATCATAGGAGTTTAGATTAACTTCAACTAATTTTTTAATGATACTAACACAGGAAATAGTGACAAAGGCCTTGGCCAGTTCAAGGTAATTTGCATGCTTTGAGTGACCACTGACCACAAGCTTTGTGACATCTTCAAAGAAGCTTACTAGGTTTAGGAAATATGACTTATCTTTCATGAAACTAAACTTGATTGTGGTATAGATAAGTTAAGTTGCCTCTGCCCACATAAACGTGGTCTGGTATGGTATGTCTCATGCCTTTCCATATGCGTCTGTTAAGACTGATGGACCTACAGACATCTGGGGTCTGTAGGCCATCCTTGTGTAAAGAGGTCACAGTAGATGTTTTTCAGGCATTAGGTACAAACCTTGTGGATAAACTGAAGTTGAACGCTTTAAGTAGATGCATGGATAATTCATACTTTGCACTGAATAGAATGCAGCCTGATATGCTATCTGGTGACGTGGAAGTATTATTTTTACCCTCTAACAGGGATTTTAAGACTTGTTCCAAGGTGATTTCAGGGGGAAGCTAGATTTTCAGGGATAGTTAGGGCAGCAACATGTGTATGTATGGCAAAGTCATCATGACATTTTTCTTGTAGTATTTTTACTGCATCCTTGGGAATGGAATGCATGATGTAATTATCGATAAGCTCACTGCTTTGTTACAAATTATTACTTAATTTCCTGACATACTTTACATTTTCTGAAATAATTAAGTCCACGCTGACATGTTTCAGTGCAGAGAGGATGGAGGACAGAGATTTCTTTCAACTCTTTCATTGTTTTCCTTCTTTTGTTACACACATAATTGATGCAGGAACCCCAGCAGAAAGATTTATTCTTGAATTTACTATTTTCAATGTGATTACTACTCTGATCTTGCTTATAACTAAGTAATACTCAATAATAATGTGTATGATATTTTTTATTCTAAATATTCATATGACTTTTTTTCAGCCAATCTCTCAGCAGATTTCTTTATGAGTTATTATTATAAAAGGAAATAGAAAGAATGAATGAAAAAATTACTAAGGAGGCGCTAAGCAAGGAAACATCAGAAAGGGAAATATTGAGTTATCTGTCTACCTGGCATCTTCTTTAAAGTCAAAATTCTCCAACACAGGTTAGAGAGGGTGATAGAGAGTCCAGTCCAGATGGTTGCCTATGCCCAAAGCTCTGGGTAGTGCCTGCAGAAATTTAGATAAAAATAGTGTTCCCAGGGAATAAAAGGAACACAAAAGGAAAGATGAATGAGCAGGAGCAGAAGGGGGACCAGACGACTCTCTTTAAAGCTGCAAATAAGGACCAACTGTGCATTTTGCTTTGAAAAGGTAATCATGGTAAGTCAGGATGTGAACCCTTTGAAACAAACAGTGTAGAACAGCAAAAAGTACTGAAAAGGCTGCAGTGGAATTTTTCAAGAGCTGGAGAAAGATAAAGCAGCAATAAAAGCAGAGCTGCAGCAACGGATTCACAGAAAATAGGAAGTAACGGATATAATACAAAGGCAATTAAAATCAAAAAGATGAGATGACATTACAGAGAAGGTTTATTGTTAAAACACTATAAAAATAATAAAAGTTAAAATCCTGGATAAGAGCTTTCAACCTTTTAAGGGCTTATTATTATTATAATAAAAAGGCAGACTGAAAACAGAACATCTTGAAAATTATTTAAGGAGTTACATCGGGATAACTGGAATACAACAGACAGAGGGAGATAATGAGCAACAGTGAACTGGAGCAATTTGTACTGCAGTTATTACACGAGGGATTCGTGATAGCAAGAAATCAAGAACTGTGGGGAAGGCAAGGTTATATATTAAAGGTTTCTTGGGCCTTTCTACGTAGCATACAACCTCATCTATTTGAGAAGGATGTTGTGTTTTTGACAATCGATGTAGTTGATCTCTTCTCCGTTATCCCAAACGAGGTAGGGTTGGAATGGTTGGAGGAAGCTTTGTGGGAATGCCCAAATATCACCAACAATGACGTCCATTCCATTACTCATTTAATGGAGTTGGTCTTGAAAAATAATTACATCTTTTTTGCTGGAGAGTACTTTCATCAGATTTCGGGAGTCTCCATGGGAGCTAATTGTGCCCCAACTTATGCGGACATTATTCTGTATATGTGGGAGCAAAAGTATGTCACTAATAGTTCCTTTTCAAACTATTGGAACTTTTATGTTCGATTTCTTGATGATATATGTATTTTCTGGAATGGCCCTGTGGGTGACATCCAAAAGTTCATTGATTACCTACATACCACTACCTCTTTTTTAAAATGTACCCACCAGATTTCGTTTGAAAGGGTAAACTATTTGGATGTGGCTCTTATAAAGGAGGGGGAAGGGGTAAAATCCTGTATTTACAGAAAACCCACCTTCTCCAATGGTTATTTACATTACACCAGTTCACATCCACGTTATCAAAAAAGAGGTATTCTTAAGGGACAATTTGTCCGAATATCTCGAATGACCTCTGTTGAAGAAGATTTTAGACTGGAATGTGGGGTATTAACAGCTTTGTTCTTGGAGAGGGGTTATCCCATCAAATTGATTACATCAGTACAGGAAGAGGTTAGTGCAGCCCGACATACTAGGTTTAGACCTATTTTGGGGGAGACATGTATAGAATTGGATGGAGGGACCCCAATGGGCACTGCGGAAGTAAATTTTGGTAATTTTACTTTTGTTACCAGCTTCAGTGGTAATGCATTTCATGTTAGGAACATTGTTGACCAGGAATGGTCTATGTTCCAAGAATTTACTGATTTGAATGCCTTTAAAGCCAGGTCAGTTAAAACTATATACAAAAGAGGCCAGAATATGAAAAGGGTATTGGAGAATCAGGAATTTTATATACCAACTTCAAAAAACAAAACTGGTACATACAAATGTGGGTGTTGTCCCTATTGTAAGTTTATTATACAAGGCAGTCACTTGTATTTAGAAAGTCGGGGGAGGGATATCAAAACCAACGGTTATTGTAATTGTGCATCTAGTGGATTGGTTTACTTGGCTATGTGTCAGATGTGCCCAGCATTCTATGTTGGAAAAACTGAGCATCAGTTTAAGAAGCGCGTATACGAGCACAGGTATGACATAGCCAAGTGTAAAAATACCAATGCATTGTACAAACATTCCACTGAATGTCAAGGGGCAAGTTTTTTGTTTTTTGCCATAGAAATGGTTCCAAAAGACATAAGAGGTGGACCCTGGGAGGCTAGTTTGGCACATAGGGAAACTTTTTGGCAAATTTTGTTGGAGGCCACACATC
This sequence comes from Protopterus annectens, assembly GCF_019279795.1. Lineage (NCBI taxonomy): Eukaryota > Metazoa > Chordata > Ceratodontiformes > Protopteridae > Protopterus > Protopterus annectens. The sequence goes on along the minus strand of NC_056728.1, from coordinate 1,679,673,639 downwards.
CCCCAGGATTAAATGAGTCCATTTCTATAGTGCCTTTTTTAAAGTTAAAATCTGGATGCATTTAGTTAGGTAAATGTTGTTATTTATTACAAATGTATACATCAAATCATTATTTATTTATTGTAGTACATAGACTGAATGCATCTTTATTTGTACATTATTTTATTTATTTTATAAGAAAGTATGTATTGTTTAAATTATGCAATGTTTTGTTTATTATTTATGTTGTAATTGATTGATGGTTTTATCTAATTAATTGATTAATTGTGTGGGTTGATACTATAAAAAGGAGGGGTTTGATTAATGGATTTTATCTGAAGAAGTCAGTTTCTTTGACGAAAACGTGTGTGTTTGTTTGAGATATTTAATTTAGCACGTTAATAAACCTTTGGTTATCTTGCCTGTGGTCAGTACCTTATTGCGAGTATACATGTCCTGGTGATTCCGGTCTGGTGTAGCTGCGTTTTTAGTTTTTTGCAGCGTTGTTCTTTTGAAAGAAATCAAGAAACACTGATACATAGGATACACAGAGTGCGGCAGCAGCAGAACCCATACTCATGTATGTTTTGGCATATTTCCATTCCTTTGCTGTAAAAAATAAAATAATAATTAAATCAAAAAATTTAAATGTTATCCCATTGGCAGGGATGTTCATAAAGTTGGTTGAGGATTACTCAGAAAGAGAAGGAAGGCTATGCTGTAGGTATTAAATGAATTTAGATTGAATGCAACAGCTGCATGGTTGAAATATCCTGCAATTCTGCAAGTACAGCAGGAAGGAGAATGGTTCAGGCTACACAAGATGGAGGATGTTGAAACATTTAAACAAAGACATCACAGACAACTTAACAACCCAGGCAGTAAAAATCTGAATCTTCTGCCGGATGTTGACTAGGAGAACAACCATAGATGTAGGAAACATGATAAATAAACACTGGGAGGATATCAAATGTTAGATGCTGAAACCCCTGCAGGGAAGAAGACAAGACGAGAAAGTGCAGTGGGGGGGTCATATGCCAGTAAAGGAAATGAGCAGGAAATAAATCACAAAGACAACCATTAGGAGATGAGAAAATACACAAGATGGTGGAAGGGAGTCAAGTGGAAGAGATGTATCAAAGGGACCGAAGAACAAGAACCCCTGCCCAAAGGAGATTCAGGCACAAAAACAGAGAAAGAAGCAGAAGCAGCAACAGATACAGAGAGAGAGAGAAATTAGTGCTCTAAGGAAATGGGAGAAAGATGTATCGGTTGCTTCAGGTGATTTAGAAGTGAACTGCTGGATAAATGAGGGTCACAAGCTGGATAAAAGCCTTTATGATGGATGGCTGAGTTACAGATGTGGGAGGCGGCACTACAGAAGGACCAAAAATGACCACAGAAAGAAAAAGGCAATAACTAAGTGGAATTAGTAGACAATGAATGGCAGGAGAATGTGGACAGTGCAGGAAGGATGTATTAAGTGAAACAGATCCTTGCCTTACAAAAACACATTCCATGGAACGCAACATCAAAACTTTATCAACAGTGGGATGAAATAAATCAGTTCCTGTGCAATGATGGGTCATGCAGTCAAGGGGGCAAATGAGAAAACTTGCAAGTTAAGCAATATATTTTTCATAACTGCTTATTGATGTGCAATAAACTGCAGTAAAACACAAGTCTAGTGTCTAAATCTGATAAAATGTAATTAATAATTGCTAGTATAAAATCTGTGAGACATGAAAAGAATGCGTGGAGGGAACCAAAGGGAAGGTAAAAACAACCCAGAAACAAATGTGAAATAAAGGAACAGAGGTGTATAAGAAGCATATTAAACAGCTGTAAAACTGCAAATAAGAAAGGCAAAGATGGACTATCACAAAACGTAAGCTGGTGCACTAGACTGCTGAGCAACACAGGGAAGGAGAGACCAAAGAATGGGAATGTTGTGATGTAGAAAGATGGTGAGATTAGAACTGAGCTGGCATGCAGTGTATTAGTGTGAGGGGCACTGGAAAGGAAACAAATGAAAGTCTTAAAATGCCCCTCTTCAGGGCATACCCATGTATATCCAAGAGTTAAAAGGCAGGGATTCAGAGGCCAGGGATGGGGAGGAGGGGTCTGAATGTAGGCAGGAGCCAGGGATTGGGAGGAGAGGTCTAAGTGTAGGCAGCTCCCAAAGAACATAATGTTCAGTGTGAAGGGCAGGCCCAGAAACAGGATTATGCTGGATGCCAGCAACTGAGAAAGCAGGGAGAGGTAGGCAAAAGCAACAGGAAAATACAACAAATTATGTGGAATACCGGAGACATACCTCTCAACTCTCCAGATAGTCTGGATTTTTTACTCTTAGTTTTGGTCTGTTTCTCCATTAAATTATGGTTTTCTGTCAAATCATTGAGAATTGAAGTCAGTAAATAAGGACAGACATTTGAGTTTTATACTTCATATCCTTCAGAAAGTGCATGCTCATGTAAAACCTGATGGTCTATCAGCTTTCAAAGTTTGTAAGAGCAATATTTTAAATCTGCCCCTTATTTTGGGCTTTCACCCCCCCCCCCCATAATTTTTGGCTTAGTCCAGATTTCATGCACTAAGGGTTTGAGAGGTATGATTGGGGATTCATCAAATCTTATCAGAAGGAGGAGAATACCGGAAAACGTAATGATTCAGAAGGAGGAGAATACCAGAAAACGTAATGATTCAGAAGGAGGAGAATACTGGAAAATATAATGATTCAGAAGGAGGCGAATACCGGAAAACGTAATGATTCAGAAGGAGGAGAATACCAGAAAACGTAATGATTCAGAAGGAGGAGAATGCCGGAAAACGTAATGATTCAGAAGGAGGAGAATACCAGAAAACTTAATGATTCAGAAGGAGGAGAATGCCGGAAAACGTAATGATTCAGAAGGAGGAGAATACCAGAAAACATAATGATTCAGAAGAAGGAGAATACCAGAAAACGTAAGGATTCAGAACGAGGAGAATACCAGAAAACATAATGATTCAGAAGGAGGAGAATACCAGAAAACATAATGATTCAGAAGGAGGAGAATACCAGAAAACATAATGATTCAGAAGGAGGAGAATACCAGAAAACGTAATGATTCAGAAGGAGGAGAATGCCGGAAAACGTAATGATTCAGAAGGAGGAGAATACCAGAAAACTTAATGATTCAGAAGGAGGAGAATGCCGGAAAACGTAATGATTCAGAAGGAGGAGAATACCAGAAAACATAATGATTCAGAAGGAGGAGAATACCGGAAAACGTAATGATTCAGAAGGAGGAGAATACCAGAAAACGTAATGATTCAGAAGGAGGAGAATACCGGAAAACGTAATGATTCATAAGGAGGAGAATACCAGAAACGTAATGAGCATGGGGAGGGAGGCATTGTTCTATTACAACAAGCAAATCTGAACATCAGAGATGGGGAAAACGATACTGTGTCATGACTACCCAAAGGGAGAAAATGACAGCAACGGAGAACAAAGGGGGTGGTATGAATTGTGTTTCAAAGAGGGCTTCAGGCAACCACAGAGAAAGTGATAAAACGTAGGACGGGTTGATGGATTATTTGGCAGGGAAGAGTGAAAGGCGAACATTGTACAATATGAAACATACACACACCAAGCAGAGATAAAGAAGGATTCTATAAGAACTTTTTTTTGCTAAATGCACATAGGCAAGAAAAACGGAATATAGATAATCGGGAGACTGCAATGTCGTGGCAGAAATAATAAAGACAGGCTGTATTACATTAGGCCATTCTTGCATATGATCATTTTAAAAGTGATGGCTGTGTACGTCATACTGAGTGCCACTTGTATAATCTCTAGAATGCAGACATGTTATATTCCTACTTACATTTGATGTCAGATAGCCAGAGAACCACTGAACAAACTGAGTGATTTACCTTAATTATTTCCTGTAATCTGAGGGTTTTGCACATTTCCAGTTTAACAAAGAATCTTTCAAAAAGGAAACAGAAGAGAGTATGGAAGCCCAATAGGACTGGTAAAAGCAGAGCATCACCAATGAGATATGAGTGAAAAGCAAAACAATAAATGTACTACATGCACTGCTACTTTGTCTTTTCCATCCTAAAATATATAGTTCATGTGTTCATAAACTGCTTGAAAAGTAGTCCTTTTATGAAAGGACACATGGTAATAATACCTGTATAAAATAATTTCAATAAATATTCTCCAGATTTGTATTGCAGCTTTTACTAGCACATGGATACATCTCTGCATGCAGCACAGCATGTTAGGTTTCCAATAACTGTACTCTCAAAGGATGATCTAAAAACAAGAGCAGCAGTGTTTGCATTTTGCAACAGAAGCCATGCACATGTTGTATAGATCTATTCAATAATATCTGCTTTACCATTCCCTTTTGCATTTTTTTTGCATCAGTACATATTGTATTGCATATTTCAACCTTTCCGTCTCATTCCTTGTGTAATCTGCATTGAGCTGCTTTCACATTCCATCAGTCATTTGCATTTTATAAATTCCAAACATATCTCAAGCCCAAATTTATAACAATTGGTACCTTTGTTTTCTTCTAGTTAACATCCTATATGATTGGCTCCATTTCTTTTATAACCATAACTATTTTTATCCGCCCTCTGTGTTTGAAGTGTGATGCATGTAATAACGTCTAGGAATGCTATTTACATGTAAAGTCACTATTCACAAGTACTTTACAAACTATAAGACCAAAAGGGTTAAAATGGAGTGTAATTCTAAATATTTATTAGGTTAATTAAATAACTGCTTTAGTGATCTTATCAGTTATTTTTTATAAGGTATGTTTTATGTGGTGCATTGTGAGCTTATTTAGAATTTTACTGAGTTACTCCTCTGAATGTTCTGCTAATACATGATTTTTTTGCAATAATGTTTCTTTGTGAGGTGCTGAGTTCTGCCTGCCCTTCTTCAGAGGTATTCCCTCCCTCTGTTAAAGCTGTTTCTTTATCCTTCCTGAAGAATGTAAACTGATGGAGATGTGACATTACACACCATATAGGTGTTAATCCAAACTCCCGGATGTTTAAGCCTCTGATGCCCCCATAAGAATTGGGAGTAATGCATCAATTCATGTGTTGAGTAGTCTGTCACAAAGGCTTTTGTTTTGATTCATTGATTTTGCATCCTGCAAGATTATCAAATACCCTTATCTCTCTGAACAGACATCTCATGTCATTTTCTGGGTTTGTCATGTAGAGTACAACATCATCAGCAAAAAGTGTTTTTTTTTCCTGTCAACTTCCCCATTCATATCTTTCAGTGCCCATTTCTCTTATTCGTGTGCTAACAGTTCTAGATAAATCTCAAACAGAAGTATAAATAGGGAGTATCCCTGTCTCATTTATGTAGCTAGACCTCCTGCACATTTTATAACCATATTAAAAATGACTTGTACCTACTCTTGGGGAATCCAAATTTCTATGTCTCTTCCTGACAAACCACCAGCTAATCTTATCAAATGCCTTTTCAGCATCCAATGCTACCAGCACAAGTATTTTCCTGCTATTACTGCATCTTTCTGAAGTAATAGGGTCCTATTAATACTGTTGAATGTCTGTCTACCCTTAATAAAGCCACAGTGGTCCTCATGTAGGAATGTTCACTTTATTTTTGTCACTCGTTTCACCATTATTGTCATTAATATTTTATAATCATGATTCAGATTGATATTGAGCTACATCCTCTTGGGTCCATTAAATCCTTTCTTTCTTTGGGTATAATAATTGACACAGTCCTTCTCTATGAGTTAGGGCTTTGCCCACTTCTTATCACTGAGTTAAACAGTTTATCCCATTACTCACCATCTTAATATTTACTCTTTTTCCAGATTTCATTTGAATTCCATCAGACCTTGGAGTTTTCCAACCTTTTGGTAAATAATAGACTCTTTTATTTCTTACATGGTAATGCCTGCCATTAGCCTATCCCCATCATCCTGAGTTAGTTTTGACAATTCAGTTTTTCCCAAATATTCCCTCATCTCCTCTAATCTTTGCTCAATCGCTGTATCTCCTTTGTATATTTCTTGATAACAAGTCACCATCACATCCTTGATCCTGTTTCATTCTTTAACTTGTCACCCAGTCTTGGGATCTCTTATTACTATGATACATCTTTATGCATTCTGCTGCCTCAGCTTTTGGGTTAAGAATTTACTAAATTCTGGAGATGTTGTAAAAACTTTTGTTTCAGCATCATTATTCTAAATATGTTAATGTTGTCTATTCACTCTTCCCTGTTTTCCCCTGGCCTTCTTATCAGTTCTGTCCCACTATCTTCCCGAGCACAACCCTGTTGTTTCTGTTTTTGCCTAGCCATCTCAAGCACAGTCACATTTGTTTTTGGATTTTCCATCCAATGTGTTTTTGTAATATCCTTCACTCTCTCCCCTATCCTTCACTCTATCCCTTATTGCCTTTTTCACCTCTTCCTATGTTTTGACAGCAGGTACCCTTCTTTAGTGTCTGCATCGTGTAGGATAACATTATCAGTTCAGTCTGCCAAGGATTTATTTTTCAAGATATACGACTGAAACTACCAGTCTTTATCTCTCCCCTACTTGTATTTCCATTAATTTAGGTTCAGGATCACCTAAAGTTATTGGGTGTGTTGCAGCCCAGTCAATTAAATGTACATGTGTTTTTGTAACATAGGCTGTATCTAATCTATATCTCCAAATCTAATATTTACCTGAGAAATAAGTAAATTACCCAACTTCCTGTGTCTGCACCATGATATAATTATTCCAAATATCTTCATGTATTTTCCATGTAAATTTCTTCGTCTGGGACCCTCACCTTCCTTGATCCCCCTGGCACATCCTGGCCATTACAAATCATATTCCAGTCTCCTATTATTATTTCAATACCCTGCTGTAGTCTTATGATGTTACCCAGTGTCTGCTTTATATCCTGCATCCTTATTTTTGGTGGAAAATGTACTACTGCTACAGTAAACACTCTACCTCTCCATTTTCCTTTTACCACTACAGTAAAGACTCTACCTCTCCATTTTCCTTTTACTGCTACAGTAAACACTCTACCTCTCCATTTTCCTTTTACTGCTACAGTAAACACTCTACCACTCCATTTTCCTTTTACTGCTACAGTAAACACTCTACCTCTCCATTTTCCTTTTACTGCTACAGTAAACACTCTACCTCTCCATTTTCCTTTTACCGCTACAGTAAACACTCTACCACTCCATTTTCCTTTTACTGCTACAGTAAACACTTTACCTCTCCATTTTCCTTTTACTGCTACAGTAAACACTCTACCTCTCCATTTTCCTTTTACTGTTACATATCTGCGTATGTCTCTAATCTCCTCCTTGACTTGTATTCCAGCTTTCTCTTTTATAAGAAGAATAGATCCTCTGCTCCTTACGTCTTCTAGATTTTCATGGTAGCCTTCCATCCTAGTCCTTTTAGCAAATGCTGTGTGCTCTTCCCTAAATGTGCCTCTTATAGCATTATTTGTGCATTACATGTTTCACTATATTTTAGGACTCTGTCTGCCTTGCTTTTAATAGTTATGCCACTCACATTCCAAGATACTATCCCAGCTGGTCAGTTATTAGTAAAATACTTTCACTTTTCAGTATTAACCCCTCTTTTTCTGTGTAGATTACATGTCATTCTCCTTGTGGTTTCTTGTGGTTTCTTTGTCTGATCTTTAACTGGAGATAATTTCCTAGGTCCATTTAACTTCTATATGCACAGTATAATACCGTGTGTGTGTGTGTGTGTGTGTGTGTGTGTGTGTGTATGTGTGTGTGTGTGTGTGTGTGTGTACATATATATATATATATATATATATATATATATATATATATATATATATATATATATAGATGCATACATACATACATACATACATACAGTAACTTTGTTCACAAGTCAGTTAACAGTCTATTATCTTTATTCAGGCTAAGGTTTCTGTCTCTGATTCCAGTTCCCCAAGGCTGGGCCTGTGTTTTGATGTCACTATTTTTCTCATGTATTACTTCATGTGCTTACTTTCACTGCCATCGTTTGTTCATACAAAGGAAAGGTCTTTTCTGCCATTCTTTCTTTGCTTACTCTCTTGCTCTCATCTCCTTGCTCAGGTACTCTTGACACAGCTACTCCTTTCTGTGCCTCAGAGACTTGTTTCATCTTTCCCTTCTTCCAATGCCCACTCAGGGTATGTAAGTTTTAATCCCATGTGGGTGAAAAACTTAAAAGACTGCCAGGTACTGCAACTGGAAAGTCAGGTGCATTATCTTCTGTTGACCGATATAAAACTGTTTTTTTTTTAATCCTGATCTAAAGGGAATATTCCTTATTAGCATAAATTCTTATGTCCCAAAATAATGATATTATAATAAATAAATAATAATAAATCATCTATATGTACTGAATCTCACTAACATGAGTTTGGGATGTTTCTTGCATCCTCCCCTGGGGAAATACACCTTGTAATTCCACTCAGTTTAAATGTTTGCTGCTGAGATATCTGTCCACTCTTCAATGCACTTTTGCATAAAGTCGTCATGGCCCTTTCCTTCCACGTGTTCAGAAATAGCCATGAATCTTATATTCTCCCTTCATGAACAGTCTTCCAACTCCACCAACATTTGTTGTGCTTGCTCCTGTAGTACTTCCAGTTCTACTGATTTTTCTTTTCTGGCTTTTTCCAATGTCAGCAGTCTGGCAACGTCGTCTGAGTGACTCGACATAGCCTGTTCCAGTTGTTGCATACATTTATTATTGATATTGATATAATCCATTACAGATCCATTTCCTTTGAATATTTCTGCATGGATCTGTGAGATTTTTGTTCACTAGAAACACCCCTGACTCTTTTGATTTTCTGTCATTAAGGAATTGAACGCCCATCACTTTTCCTCTGACTTCTTGTAATTCCCTCTAATATCTGTTACACCTTGTATCTTGCAGATTTTGACTATTTTTCTTACTTTTTTGTCCCATTGATGGATACAATCCTTCTCTGTTATGTTTATATGGAATATGATTACTGACTGCATCTTTTTATAGGATTATATTTGGTGCCACAGGGAGTACTAGGCTAGCTGCCCTTGCAGTCGATTTTAAGCCTAGCCACTTTCCCTTTTTATGCTTAAAATAACCTATCCCATTTGGTTATAGACTGGCCTTACCCATTCCATGCTTAGTAATTATATATTATGCCTAATGAGAATAATTGGGATCATACCATAGATAATTTGAGGGGACCCAGCATGAATAAATCATTAAGGAGCTAGCTATGACCATTATTAGTAGTACATAATGCAGTCCTTTGTAAAATTTCTGTTTCTCATCCATAGATCCAAGTTATACTTAAAAATGGACAGGAATGAATTTGGTTTTATGTGGCTAGGGAGTCTGTTCCACAGCAATGATATTCTCTACGAAATATACCTGTCCTTTCAAACCTTTCTATTGATGTTGCACAAGAAGTTTAGATTTCTAGATGGAGTATATCTGATGCCATTTGACTTGCTGATGTGCAGTAAATCCATCAGTAATAGGGCAGAGACACAAGTCACCTACTAGCAGTCTGGAGGATACTGAGTACAATGACATAGCTTTGAGTCAGTCCATGTAAGACATGCTGTTTAGGCCTTGTATCCATTTAGTAAGGAATCTCTGTGGTCATTCCAGTTTTTGGATGTGTCTGGACAGATACATGTGAAAGGGGGCATTATATTCAACGATTGGCCTAATGAGAGCTGAGTACAGGTCTTTTGAGTCTTACACCCTGGCAGCCATACTGAAATACGCTGTTTTATCATTTATTAACATAAGAAGTAATAATAATCAATGTATGTCTGACATGAACAGAAAAATTAAGGAAAAAACAAAAAAGTTGTAGGGAAGTGCAGAAGGGCCAGATTCCAAAATAACCTGGAGAGTGACACACCAAATAGAACAGTTACTGCACACTCAAGTCCAAAACATAGGATTCCTCCAATTATCATTCAGCACGTTAATGGGGACTGTCAGAGATGTAGAACAGATTCCAAAAGGCATATCTGGCTCACCACACCAGAATGATTCAGAGTTGTGCATTGGAGAGCTTGCCAATGTACAAAGCCAAATCGGTGACAAAGCCCATTGAATGGAGATGGAAGGTCTCCCTGTCTGTGAAACTAGGTACTGCAGGCTGTACCTGTGGGAAACAGTCACTTTTGGCACATCAAAGCAGATTTTAGTACATATAAACAATGAGCCATAGACGCCAAGTGAACTAACACCTCAGCTTATGCCTTGAAGGTTCAAAAAGAGTTTTAAAGGTATTATACTATATATATATATATATATATATATATATATATATATATATATATATAAAACCAATTAAGTTCAATTAGTTAAATTAGTTAATTCAACACAAAACCCCTACAATACTTAAAGATATAAATACATAAAACTTCAGAACACATACAGTAATTCACAATATATAAACACTTAAATAAACATAAATAAACATAAAATATAAGACACAAACATAGGACATAAAATATATAACACAAAATACTATATTCCCACTTCCAAGACCTTGATATTTTTAAAATACAATATTTAATATTTTAATATAATTAAGCCAAATATTTCATAAGGAGCTTAAGCCCCCTAGGTTGCAATGTGTCATAAGCAACAATAAATCATGCTTCCTTTTGCAATAGAACATCAGAAGGATTCAAATATAATTCTTGACTTTTCAACACATACATAATAAAAAAATTTAAAAAATCAAAATCACCGCTATGCATTTCTAAAAAATGTAATGCCACTGGAATAATGGGTGAGTTATTCTTAATATTTCTAACATGCTCCTATATTCTCACCCTTACCTGTTGTATTGTCTTACCTATATAAAACTTGTTACAAGGACAAACAAGTCCATATATCACCATTTTCAGGTAACAATTGTATAATCAAGAAACCACAAATCACCTACCATTGATCATATAAGTATCCTCTTACCCCATATACTTGCAAATCGTACAACACAACTTCTACATTTTTGTTTTATTATCTTATTACTCACCCCCGAGTGCCCCACCTGACTCCCAACACCAGGAGAATTCCTATATGAGATATTCAGCTTTACATTTTTGAGTATCTCATCAGATCTTATTACATACGTGTTTTTAAGAATACATGATACCCCTTCAATGAAGGGGACATAGTGAGTCACAAAGTATATAACTTCCTGTTTTCCCCTATCTTTACCACTCTTCTACCATATATCATAATATTATTAAAACATTTTGGCACAAGGGATAACCCACTAATCTTGAACATGGAGAGCTGCACCATCCATCTCCCTTCCTAGGTATCGATACTAATTCCAAGACTATTGCACCTCAGATTAGGTTGAATACTCTAGGTTTACAGCATCCTCAGAGTCATTATATATGTATTTCCACATTTTTGCTTTAAGTTTCATTGCTGCAAGGACCACAGTTATGCCCTCAGAATTTCACCAGGCACACACATATAATCGAAAATCCAGGACCTCGAACTCGCTATTGTGGGGGGCTATGCTAAATATATATACCAACTCCAAGATCACACTACAGTGAAGAAAGGGCAAATATTCCAATCTTCACTGTACTGCGATCTCACAAAAAGCATATCAAGGTCTGGTATTTTTGATTATTTAGAGCGTTCACTAAGGTATATATACAGGTCTTCTGGATTACAATGGGAGGAGGTAAAAGTATATGCTAATTTTAGTTGATAAGTGCAACTTTCATGATATTTTGCACAAGTAGTGCAAAGGTGAACTGCTGATAGAAATTTAGGCCTAAGTAAATTTGTCCTGTAACTCTTTGTAGTGCAGTGCTTTGTGAATCAGTAATGTTTAATGTGGGATTAGATTTTAGCTTTTGGTGTGTTACAAAAACCCTAGCATATTTTTGGCAGTTTAACACAAGCTGAATGCCAGTGAGACTTTTCCATTCTGAGTTGATGTCTAGATGCAGACCTTCTTCTATTCTGTGACAGAAGTATAGCTAGGGTAGGACGAAAGTGGTTGCCACCCCAGGTGCAAGGTCTTAGAGGACATGATTGTGAGCACTGAGAATGAACTTTTTTTTTTAATTTTTTTTACACCTTACTCCATTGAGGAGTGCTACATCAGAGGAAAGACCTTTTTTTCTTTAGTGTTGAGGGGTGCCAAATTGAGGAACAGCAACAGGTGCCAAATGAGTCACCTATAGCTCTGGCTTGGGAGGTGACTTGTCTGTGTGATGTGATTATAACATCTGCATAATAGGTAAAGTTTATGGTTAGTAAGTCAAAGGGCAGGACTAACCCCCAACGTACAATACCTAGCATTATTAAGGTAATGCCTCTGATCAGACCTGATCAGACGTCTCAAGTTTTTTTTTAAGATCCCAAATAAAGGACACATTTTAAATGTGAGCACTACTAGCTTAGAAATTCTCAAAATTATTTAAAATTTTATATGAAATGGAACAAAGCTTTGAGGAACATTGGGGGGTATCCCTATGAAATAGGGACAGTTGAGAGGTCTTCCCTAATAGTCTATACTTTTCTTTACTACAGCTATCCAGAGATATTTCCCTCAACTCTGACCCATCACCTCAAACAACCCCAATCTTCCATTCCTTCAAATATATCACAAAGACATCCAATTCCATCTCACTCCTTAATATTATCATTAGACGCATAGGTGCATAGGCAATAAACTGACTGAGCTTCATTTCTAGATAGCCCATAATGCCATATATCCTTGTTCTGAAAGAAAAATGTCTAAAACCCAGCAACAGAAATGAAGAATTTCTCCAACTCATTATAACGTTATCAGGGCCAACAGAAAAGACAAAATTACTATATGATATGCCATTCTGTATCTCAATACCCTCAAATTGTTACTATACCTCCTGCAAGCTCCCACAATCCCAATAAATCCTAAATATTTATCACCTGCCTAAACCTCAACTCTCACAAAAACCTCTGCATCATTGCCCTATATATCTTTCCAAGTAATACTATATCAGCCACTGAGGGCATCCTATCCCAGGAGCACTCACATGTCACACATGAAACTATCCTTCTGGGAGACCTAAACATGGACCGTTACCAAATAGCATGAACTCCATCTTCTCCTTCCATCCTAACAAATATAAATCTGAATGACTTCACCTGTACTACTAGATATGACAAAACCAGTGTCTAAACTGGATTCTCATCTCTAATGTTGTGCACCCTTGCTGGCTGGTACTTTGGGCAATTACCTACTCTTACCTACAATATCTTGTAACACCAGAAGAAAGTCCTTCTACTCTAAGTATATTACTACTCTTCGAACAAAACCTCTCTTTCACTGAGGCTGACTGAAAACCTGCAACAATTTAAATTCTACCTTCAGCTCCACATGGAAGCATCTTGGTTATGTCACTGCTCTCCAATATCTGGGTAGCCATTTTCCCTATATAATATCACCACACTGCCATCTTAAGCCAAATTCCTCTCATGAGCCCAACTCCCCTTAAGAAGATTCACATCAACCTCAGTTAAATATTTCAGCCAACAACTAGTCTCCTACTCACTTCTAATTCTTTTCTCTCCCTTACAATGAGTAATACTTGTTCTACCTCTACAATGAGTAATACTCGTTCTACCTCTTTCACCCATTTGTCTCACACTAGTCACTCTTTATCTTATACTCTTACCTGCTTACTTTCCTATCTATATACTGTCAAATTATTCCTTTCTGTTCATAGGTTCATAGGTTCATAGGTTGGTACTAGGCTATCGGCCCTAGGGCCTATACAAGCATAGCCATAACAATTCCCTGAATATTTCTTCCCACAGTATTTACTTCCCTGGACCCCTGTCTAGCAGGGTGACTGACATGATCCCTGAGGTGAATTGCCTATCTCCCATCCAATTGTCAAGGTTCCTTTTGAAGTGGGCCAAGGAGGCACTCTGCTTGACATGTATGGGCAGTCTATTCCAGAGTATGGGGAGTCTCTGGGTCAGGAACCTATCCCTCCAGCACGTTTTGTTCATTGAGATGACAAGGTATAGATCCCTGGAGCGTGTGGTTCTGAGGGATTGGGATTTCTTTAAGTGGAGCATGTCCAACAGCTCAGGGTTTGACATGGCCTTGTATGTTAAGTAGAGATCATCTCTGAGTAGACGATATGCCACAGAGTATAGCTGGAGTTTTTTTAGATGGTCAGCATAGGGCATCTGCTTTAGGCCTGTGATTCTTTTAGTGAGGTATTTCTGCGGCCTTTCTAGCTGTTGCAGATGTCTTGTGAGGTACATACCAAACAGAGAGTTGTACTCTGTAATGGGTCTAATGAGGGATGAGTACAGTGGGACAATGACCTCCTTTTTTCTGGATGAAAAGCCCTTAGTGATGAGGTGTGCCACATAGAAGGATTTCCTGAGTGTTGTGGCAATGTCGTTATCGAAGGTGAGACCACTGTCCACCTGTGTCCTTAAGTCTTTTATCACACTTTTGGTGTTTAGTGTACATCCACCTATGTGTTATATCATGGGTACATGGTTTTTCCCAAAGGGGATAACTATACATTTCTTGGCATAACACTTCAGCACTTTCTGTATGCCTTATTATAGTGTCTTATTGGCCCCTGACACTCTACTGCTCGCTTGTATAACTTATGATCTACTTAATGCCTATGGGTCTTATAAATTCTGCCACATTCACCCTGCATATCCCTTGAATAGCAATATAATATGTTTTCACTATGTTCCTCTCTAATTAATTTGCAAATCTTCTTACTCATATTGTACCAGGAAGTCATCGTTTAACTCTGAGAGAGCTTGCATGCATTTTATGTTCTCCTTACTTGTCTATGCCAAGTTATTATTATAATGTACATTTTATTTTCTTTAACAAGTTGTTTTTCATGTCTTTTGAGAACCCTAATTTATTTTACTGCACTGTACACATTGTCTTGTAGTCAGATTGTTGTAAGCTTATAAGCTTACTATTATTGTTGTGTTCTGTTAAAATTATTTATGTTCTTGGAGCTTTTTTCCCCCCGATTCTCTGCTGAATTTTTTTTTCCTAGTCAGACTCTCCAATTAAACAAATGCAAATAAATAAATATTAAATAAATAAATAAATTATGTTTGGTATCTCAGCAACACAACATGTATTCAACAGAGCTGTTGTCAAAAATAATTGAAGGCTTTTAAAATGAGGTGAGACTTACACCGCTGCTGAATAACTCAACATACTTTCAAACAATGAAAGAGCAAATATAAAATCAGAGTAACAAGTGTGAAATGTTTGGGTTATATTCTAATGTCACACATCTAAACCTGATCCAAAAAATCCAAGAAACTGGGAAAATGCCAAGGTGAGAATAAAAACAGGCATTAAAGAAGTTATTAGAAAGTTTGCATTTAATATATGACTAAGATAACTATACCTCTAAGAAAGTGGGTGGAGCAAGATAAAGCTAGAAAGTGAAGCCATGAACAGTATAAGTTTGAAAATGCTCAAGAAGCTAGCTGCAAATAGCCAGTCATTAGGATATCATGATTTTAATAAGCATGCTGTTGTGCAAGTAGATGAGTTCTACTATAAAGCATTGTGATATCTGAATACAATTATATCCAGATTAATCCAGCCTATAATTTCTTTGTTTAGATGAAGAAAAAGTAAATTCCAAAGAGAGAGAGAGAGAGAGAGAGAGAGAGACCACCCAATATAATGTTTTCACCATGAATTTGAAAAGTGGTAGACAGCTGTACCATGTGCAGAGCATCCCTTAATAGCAATCTGAAAGAAGAAGTGATAGCAGACCTAGTTCTAGATCATCATGGAAATGGTACGCACTGATTTGTTCCATTTCAGATAAGCCATTTACCTTGCACTTATGTTGCCTAGCTATTCCAGCTGCTTTGATCTCCCTTTGCATTGGTTGTTACTGTGTTAAAACGGCTGAGCCATTTTTGAGCTGCTTTGTTTTGATTAATACAGTTTTCGTCCAATTAAATCACTACCTTGAGTGAATTGCAGTGCCTGTTACTGTTCTATGCTTTTCATTGTTTCATAGGCAGGTACTAGGCAATCAGTCTACAGGCCATTACAATCCTAGCCAAAAAAAAAAACTATTCAAAAGTTACTGCTAGCTTCAAAAAATGGTAAGACTAGACTAGGAAAGAATTTGAGGCTTTCCATCCAATTATCTTGGTTAACCTTGATGGTGACAAGGGGGCTACTCTGCTTGACTTATAGGGAAGTTTGCTCCAGAACTGAATACTACATTGGTATATGAATCTACCATGCCATCATGTCTTATTAAGCTGCTGATGAAGATTTTGTTCCTTTAACCAAGCAGTTGACCTGTCATTACTTCTGAGGAGTAGGAGGTCAAATAAGGATGGATATTTCATGGCATGAAAGGTTAGGCACAGATCTCCACGGCTCCATGGAGGAGTCTGTAAGATACTGAGTACAGAGAAAAGGCCAACATTATCTCCTGATAATTAAAGTTTTTGATGCCGCTAATCTTTTTAGTCATGAATCTCTGAGGTCTCTATAAAGTTATCTGATGTGTTTAGCTATTTTGAGCTGCTTTGTTTTGTTCAATTTAAAGCACTACATGAATCTGCTTAGCCAAGTGTGGATGCTACAGATCTTGGTGGCTTACAGCACTCAGGCTTCAGATTTTATTCTTATTTTCAATGGTTATCTGGTTTTCCTCTCTTGTACTTACTGCTTGAGGAACAGCTCAAGTAAGCCAAGCCCCTCCCCTCACAATTTAACTAACTGCTGCAGTAAAAAAGGTATTGAAAAAAAAAACAAGAAAGTGCTTCATCTTTGTTTGCACTTAAGTTGCCTAGCTATTCAAGATATTTTGAGCTTCTTGCATATTACTACTGCATTCTGTTTTAACCATTATTAGCGGCTTTGTTTTGCTTTGGTTTGGTTAGTACTATTTTGTTCCATTTAAATCATTGCCTTAATTGAATCTATTTGGCCAGGGGTGGAAGTCATCTTAGAATCAGTTTGCAATTTGATCTAAGTAAGTGCTAGACAAATTCCTACAGGGCCTGGGAGTTTACAGCACTTGGGCTTCAGATATCATTTAGTTTTCATTGGTTCTTTTGTTTGATTTTCTTGTATTTATTGTATGGATTTACAATGAGTACAACTCATATACCCGAGTTAAAGCTTCTCTTGTTATTCTACAGACAGGTACCTTCTTATAACACTAGTGAGCTGCTTATTCATTCCCACTTTGTCTAAAATCTTTGTGGTGAGTTGTGTGTGCTTCCTCTTATAGGTCCATAGGTTCATAGGTTGTTTGCTAGGCTAATGACCACAAGAGCCTTGTTAAGACTAGCCATGCATCCCAAATCTCTGACAAGTTTTGGTACCCTTGATAAGTGTAAGCAGGGGCTTGGGAGGTGAAACATTTATAAGGAGGGACCTGGGAGATGAACCATTACAAGCTACCTGTGTCCATTAGAGATATAGTTGCCAAACCAGGGATGAATGTCTTATTCCCCATCCAATTGTTCAAGTTACAGTTGAATTGGGTTAGGGAGGAACTCTGATTCACATGGATGGGGAGCCTGTTCCAGAGAAGAGGTAGTCTTTGGGATTCATACCTGTCTCTCCAGCAGGTCCTGTCTATATCACAGGCAAGGTTCAAGTCTTTAGAATGGGTAATTTTGGTGCTGTTTCTTTTGCAGATATGTTGGAGGTCCATCAGTGTGGGGTCTGACAATGCCTTGTATGCCATTCATAGATCTCTCTTCAATAGGCTGTAGGAGACAGAATACAAGGATAGGGCCTTGAGGTGGACTGCACAGGGCATGTTACTTACACCCTATATTCCTTTAATGAGGAACCACTGTGGGCATTCCATTTGTTGGATACGCCTGGTTAAGTACTTACCAAAGGGGGCATTGTACTCAGTGATAGGTGTGATGATTGCCAAATACAGTGGAACAATGACTTCCTTAGACCTAGATGCTATACCTTTGCTTATAAGTTGCACAGCATAGAATGATTTCCTTACTACTGTAGACGTGTGATGATCAAAGGGTAGATTACTGCCTATGTGTGTCCCCAAGTCCCTGACTATTGGGTCAGCTCTTAAGTGTGCGTTGTCAATATGATAGTTACCAGGGGTGGATGGCTTCCTGAAGGATACTATTATGCATTTCTTGATATTTAGTTTTAGTCCATGGCTCTGGCACCAGTTGTTTGTCTGTGTCAGCCCTTCCTGGAGGACATTTGTGTTAGTGGACAATTCAATGACAGCTCTTAATTTGCAAGCATCTGCAAATTTAGTCAGCCAAAGGCCATTGACATTGGCCTTGGCTTCAGAGAAGACTGGCCTCTTTGTAGAGGTGGACTCCCTAATTCTAACTTCCTGGGTCCTGTCTGTGAGCCAGCTGGCTATCCACTGGGTTACATAAGGGTCTCTACCTATCCTCCTGAGTTTGTCAACAATGCCTGACTGGAGGATTGTGTCAAATGCCTTGGCCAGGTCATGGTAGGAAGTGTGAACCATTATGCCCTCACCCATTACTTTGGTGACCTTTTCAAAGAAGTTCACCAGGTTGAGTAGGCATGACCTGCCCTTGGTGAAACCAAACTGGGTTGGGTTCAGTGTCTGGAGCTTTCCTATGTCATCATTGATCTTTTCCATGATAATTCTTCCATGGTTTTGCATATGAGACTAGTGGGACTTATGGGTCTGTAGTTTCCAGGATCTATAGATAGACCAGCTTTGTGCAGAGGGAACACTGTTGTTGTTCTCCATTCATGAAGTATGAACCCTGTTTGGAGGCTACAGTTACATATCAATTCCAAAGGGCCTGATAGATCATGTTTCATGCTATTTAGAAGGCATGCTGGTATACTGACTGGGGTCATTGATGCAGTGTTCTTAGCATTAGACAGAGAATTAAGGACCTGTTCCCTAGTTATAGCAGGAGGAGAAATATTTGATGGTGTTTCCTGAGGGAAGGTTGATGGGGAGGGTCTATATTAAATCAGCGAATGCTTAAAATAGCGAATTCTGATTTATCAACTCTATAAAACTGAAACCTGAAAATCCCAAAGACACAGAACAGCGTTTTTTCCCCAGGGAAAAAAATTGCTGTTCCACAAAAAAAAAAAAAAAGTTCAAAACACAAAATAAAGTGGGGGGGCTTTCCCCCTCACATCCACAGCCCCCCACACCCACCCTACTAAAATATACCAACTCCGAGATCATACCACAGTGGAGGAAATGGCAAAGTCGTGAAAACAGCCCAGCATTTTTTTCCCTGGGAAAAAAAATCGCTGTTCCCTGTCTTCGGGATTTTCAGATTTCGCTCTTAAAGGGTCGATAAATCAGTGTTCGCTATTTTAAGGGTTCGCTGATTTAATATTGACCCAATGGGGATAGAGGGGT
The DNA here is from genome assembly GCF_019279795.1 of Protopterus annectens. NCBI lineage: Eukaryota > Metazoa > Chordata > Ceratodontiformes > Protopteridae > Protopterus > Protopterus annectens. The sequence continues at coordinate 1,679,654,180 of NC_056728.1, read as the reverse complement.
AAAGTTGGAGCTGAATTTGTCGGCATACCTTTCAACCTTTTAGCTCAAAAAAATCTGGACAAGGCTATCAATAATGGGGGAATTAAGTCCCAAAAAAAGAAACAAATTTTAAATATTGTTCAGATAAACTTAGAATGTTGCTAGAATAAAAGGTATTGAATTTTAATGCATTTTCTTAATGATATGAAGTCTGAAACTCAAATGTCTGTCATTATTTAATGAATTCAGTCCTCACTGATTTGCCACAAAAATCCTGAAAACCACAAATTTTATGAGGTAAGACCAAAAATATGAGGCAAAAATATGAATAGTTGAGAGATATGTTTGTTGGTCAGTATGTTTGCTATATCTTCTGGCACAGTATAGGTGGCTCCATTTATGATGAGCTCTGCATATAATTGTATATTGCCTTTGAGACCATGGATATAGCTAAAGAATGTATTGTGGTTGTCCTTGGCCTGGGAGGCTAAATTTACTACAAATTTGGCTTTGGTAGCCTTTGTCATCTGAGTTATTTGTTTAGTTTGATGAGAGGGCTTTTATCCTGCTGGGTGCTGCACCTCCTAATTTTTGCCTTGATTTTCTTACTTCTGTTATACAGCCTATGGATGTTGTGATTCCACCAGGGTGGCTTGTTTTTTGAGTTAGTTCTGTACTTCATCCTGGTGGCCTCTATGCAGCTATTATCGTGCTTGTAAAGGGTTTTTGTGAACAGTTCTGTGTAGGCAGCAGTGCTCTCAGGGTTTATGGGAGCTTGAAATTTTGCCAGATTATCATTTAGTAGCAGTAGTTAGTATTAGTAGCCCCTGTAACAAACCTCTCTAACATTTCTGCCCCAATCTCTCTAATCCCTTTCTTCCACCCCTCTACCTCGGATTTCAGCCAAATACATTGCTTGCAAACCTTTATCTCAGCTGTAATCTTAGCCACTGTTATTCAAGGATAATAGCTGCTAGCTCAGCTATTAAAATACTTGCTAGTCTTTATGGCACCAATGATATAAGTGTTGTACCATTTAACTAAATACTTAATTTCATTTTGAACTATAGCTGTTTACTACTATTGTTAAACAAAACCTACCTATACTTCTTGTAACTTGTAATTAATTGTTGTTTTTAATTGTTGCTTTTATTGTGGAGCTTTTCTCCCCGGGCCTCCACAGAAAAAGGACCTGTGTCCAGTCAGATTTTCCTGGTCAACAAATGTAAATAAATAAATAATAAATCCAGCATCAACAAATCACATCCAACATACAGCTCACTCTGATGCTGTAGGAAATGCAAATTCTCAATGGAATCACATAACGAACATACAGAAACCATTAAGTCACAGATCAAGTGAGTTCATCTGACAATGTTCTGGGAGTAGGTTATTCCATAGTTAGACACATGCAGTCAGGCTGCATAAAGACATGGTAATGGCTAGTTGCCTCTCAGGTGACATGATATGTAATATCATTAAAGTGCTATGACTAAGGTGTTTCTCTGTGTGGCTGCAGACTTAGTGCACCTTATGGGCTTAGGTCTGTTTTCCTGGTGACTCCTGGGTGATTTTTGTGGACTTCCAATAAGTGTAAGTAGCAATGGAGTAGGTGCTGCCTGGTGGCTGAAGGCTGAGATTTTTCAGAGTATATTATGGGAAGATTTGGCAATGCTTTCTTTACACCATAAGTTAAAGGATTAGCAGTGTATTATGACTAATGTGGTGTTGTGGATGTATGCCTCTAATTGATAGAGGGCTTTGGTGAGAGGTTTACCTCCAAGTTGCACTATCAATTAGTAGAAGCAGTGAACAATCAGTAAGCATAAGACAGCCGCCGCATTATCATTTAGTAGTAGGACGTTAGTCTTAGAGTGGTTCCTGAATATTCCAGGGTTAGCCAGGGTTCCAGGTTTTATTTTTACTTCAAAGGAGACCATTTTGTGCTCTGGCCTAACTAGAGAAGATGTCAAACTAGGGGGTGTGCATCACTCTCCCATATTAGTGAGGACCAGATGCAGTATGGTTGCAACCCTTGCTGGTGTACTGATAATCTGGTCTAGGAAGTTTGTGCTTACAAAATCCAGGTATCTCTGTGCCTATGCATTTGGTGTTATATATGATTGCCAGTTAATAGTGGGGTAATTAAAGTCAGCCAATAACATGCTATTGGGTTGGATTGTGAGTCTTTCCAATAAGTTTAAATACACTGTATGGGTTCCTGAGTCATAGAGGAGGATGTATAGCTTGTAAGAAGTGGTATTGGATTTTGCCTATGGTGATTTGAATGTGGAGAAGTTCAGGTGCATTGTCCTGTTGGACCAGCCTTGAGGTATATGTATTTGTTAGGTAAAGTGAGACACCTCCACCTTTAGTCCCTGTCTGTGTAAAAGCGGGTCTAAATGTGTGGAAGGCATTATAACCTTGCTATGCTGATATGTGCAGCTTGTGAATCAGTTGCATCAAGCAGGGCAGGCTTATGCTGAACATAAAACCAGTCTAATCACATTCCATACCACTATCATTTCCCCAACTCCTCTATAGATACTTCCTTACTTTAAATCTAGCAGCAATAGTCATTCATGGGGATTCAACACATATACCCCTCTTCCATTGCCAGCCTTATAGCACATGGAATCCTGAGGCAATGTGTGAACTGCCTCACACTTACTGATAACTAACTCTTACTAAGCCCAAAAGACTCTATCTGTAAGAAGTGTAAATCCTTCAACTCAACTGGAGGCATTACTCCCTTTACTCCCTATCCCAGCCATGCAGTGAGCTTAACGCTGTCTTACTCCCACCAGCGCCTATGCAACATCTAAGATTACAAACTTTAAATTGTTTTATGAATCCATTAACATATTCACTAAAGTTTCCTAGGACTTTGAAGACTAGGCATCATCCTATACCTTCAGATGCACCTCCTGCATGCAATCCAGCATCAACAGATCACATCCAACATACAGCTCACTCTGACGCTGTAAGAAATGTAAATTCTCACTGGGATCACATAACTAACATACAGAAACCATTAAGGCACAGATCAAGTGAGTTTGTCTGACAATGTTCTGGTAGTAGGTTATTCCATAGTTAGACACATGCATGTCTCACTCATCAGGCTGCATAAAGACATGGTAATGATTAGTTGCCTCTCAGGTGACATGTAATGTCATTAAAGTGCTATGACTAAGGTATTTCTCTGTGTGGCTGCAGAGTTAGTGAACTTTATGGGCTTAAGCCTGTTTTCCCGGTGACTCTTGGGTGATTTTTGTGGACTTCCAATTAGTGTAAGTAGCAAGGGAGTAGGTGCTGCCTGGTGGCTGAAGGCTGAGATCTTTCAGAGTATATTATGGGAAGATTTGGCAATGCTTTCTTTACACCATAAGTTAAAGGCTTAGCAGTGTATTGTGACTAATTTGGTTTGTGGATGTATGCCTCTTATTGATAGAGGGCTTTGGTGAGAGGTTTGCCTCCAAGTTGTACTATCAATTAGTAGAAGCAGTGAACAATCAGTAAACATAAGACAGCCAACGCACTGCATAACACTAATGCAGGCTGACTGGCTACAAATATAGTCAGGGAAGATTATTGAACCATGTTACCAGACAGTAGAGGACAAAGGCTGGTTGTAGTTTTCAGGGATTAGAAAAAGACTTATAGTTGAAGTATTTAGGGTGATATTCTGAAATTAGGATAGATGGTGGCTAATCTAGCAGTACTTAGTGGAGAGCAATAATTAAGTTTGCCAAGAATAATAACTCACTCAGAAAGTAATAACCCTTTGCTCCTTCTCTCATCAGAAACAAAACAGCAACATTAATCTTAAGATGGTTCCTAAGAAGCAGGTGACAAGCTCTTTGGTGATCAGCACATAGCACATACTGCAGCTCAATGCAAGAGAGATAAACGGCACAATGGTTCAAAACTAGACCAGTCAGGGAAGTCCCATATACACTGCCCAATCAGAGACAGTCAGAAATCTATGTCTCCATGCTCATTCTCTCACCAGGAGCAAACAGTAGCATTAATCACAAGCTGGTTCTCAAGAAGAAGGTGACAGGCTCTTTGGTTTCAGCAGTTTTATCCCAAATTTTCTATGGGTCTATAAGCTTTTTACAGCTTTCTCTTAGTAGATGCCACAGCTAGTACACACAGCAGCTCAGTGCAAAAAAAGCTAAGCTACACAATGGTCCAAAATCAGACCAGTTAAGGAAGTCTCATTCACACTACCCAATCAGATTCAGTCAGGAACCAATGTCTCCATGCTCATTCTCTCACCAGGAGCAAACAGCAGCACTAATACCAAGCTGACTACTAAGAAGCAGTTTTTAGTCTTTCCAGTGACTGGTAGTCTAAAGTAGAGCTGGAAAATAATAATAATGTCCCTGTGCTACTTTTCACTTCAGGAGCAAAACAAAAGCATTAAACCCAATCTGAGTCCTGAGATGTGGTTTGTAGGCTACCAGTGATTAGTAGGCTTACCAAGATGTTTGTAGTTTTAAAAGTAGGAGGAGCTTCCAAGGTCAAAAGTACAGACAACTCAAGAGCCACTGATTGTAACAGCACAATGCAGAAAGCTATAGTGGGTGAGAACTTAGTCTCAGAACAGTAGAAGTCAATGGTCACCTCCAAAAGATTAAAACCTTTTAATGCTTTGTTTCCTTTAAGTAATACATGTTATTTCTCAACTCTTCCCATTCTTTACAGTAAGAGCAGAAAACATAAATTAAATCTTTGCTAATTTGCCCTAAACAATTTATTTTTAAACTTCATGAAGGAAAAAAATAGATTTAAAATAGGAAATAATCTAAATAAAAACATATCTAACCTTAAACAAATTGCAATAAACAAAGTAAAATCCAATAATGAGAAAAAGGTGAAAGAAAAAGATAAGACAAATTAACTATACAAAACTGCAAACCTTGAATGAAAAATTCTAAAAGTAGTTTCAGAGCAGCAGCAGTCACAGGTCAGTGTCAACAACATGCTCTTGTATTTACTCTTAGTTGTCTTCATTTTCATTGTACTTTTGACTAGTATTAAATGACTAGTAGCGACTTTCATTAGAAGGGTATTTTCTAAAGGTTAGATTATATCTACTTTCCTTTTGTATTTTTATCTTTACGTTCTGCTGTAGGAGTTTGTTATTATATTTTTCTACATTATAATTGTGCTAGATGAGCACATACTGAGATATAAGATATTCCAAACTATCTGTATGCATAGGATGAAGAATTTGTTTCACAGCTAAATCCAGAAAAAATAATGTTGATATTTAAATCCTACCCTCAAAAAACTAAAATTTAAATCACATTTGTGTTATACAAGAATGTGGTATGATCTGTTTCCAGCAGAGAAAGATTAACCTAATTTGGTTCAAATGATGGATATATTTGTGAAGATAAAATACTGAATAGTAGTACCTTTTCTGGATTTTAACACTTTATTCTAGGTTACTGTCATTAATGTAGGTCTTCAATATTTAGGCATGATTCTTGATTTTTGAAAATTATTGTGACTGAGCTCATCAATGAAGTTTTAAGACCACTAGTTTCTTGGTTGTTTTTTTTTTTTCAATATTTAGACATGCTAGCAGTTATTCAGGATTTAATCCATATTATATATCAACATAACTGATTTTTTGTTACAAGGCAGCTTTTACCTATAACAGATTTCCTTATATCAGGGGCAGAACCAATATGGCTGACATGCAACAGCTAGATATAAATTGTATCAATGTTTTCAGCACCAACAAATTTCTCTCAACCGACAGAATATTTTTATAGAAATATTTTGAAGAAATAAAGAAAATCTTCTGGCCAAAAATGTTTCTGTATTTTTACTTGCTGAAAGATAAGAAACAAAACTCCAAAATTTAGGCCATTGTTACTACTTTAACAGACATAGATGGAAGACTGAAGGAGAATGTCATACAAATCAATTTTTTTATTAAAACAAAATACCTGGTATTATGCAATAAAATAGAATATATTGAAAATCAGCAAAGGAGATATAATATAAGAATTCTTCAGCATCCTGAAAAGAATGAAGGTTGAGATACAGTTATCTTTTTATTTACTTTGATTTCTATTTTTTTTTTAATTTCCAGGAATGGTTCTCATTTGACATAAAGGGAGTCCGCCAAACAATTGGTAAGCCACTTTCAACTAATTTTCAAACATCTTCCAGTCCACTGTAATTATATTCCTGCTTTGCATGGATAAATAATTTTTGAAATCTGCATTGTCAAAACCAGCTTTAACGTTTGGTCACAAAACCATCAGATTTCATAATGGCTATGCTACAAAAAAAAAAAAACTTTGACCATTGTTAAAACTTTTAAAACAAACAAACAAAAAAAAAACATTACTGTCCAGTTGCTATATCCTGCAAAGCTGAAAATATTTCTTCAATCTGGTTCAAGAGTCTTTAACAATTTGGAAGAAGTTACTCTCCTCATAAGAAATAATCTTGCAGTATCGGCATAGGTGCCTACTGCTTTGCTAACAAGATCAGTGAAAACCATCTGGGTTGAAACAATCAACAAGAAACAAGAAACAAAAAAAGTAGACCTATCTACAACAATGCCTTCCAAATATAAGAAAAAGACATGAGGTAATGTAATACAGTCTGAATGTTTTCTTACTTAACCATATTGAACAAAGGCTCTAATTGTTTCTTATGATAAAATGTAAGTATTGGTAGATGTTATAGTTTGCTTCATCTTTTTTCTCCATAATTAATCTTACAACTGCTTTCAATCAAAAAGATCACAAGGTATGACTTATTGACAAATAATAGCATGTTAAATGAATATATATGGGAATATAATTTCCCAACAAATGGATACAATGTCAATATCTGTTTGGTTAACAGAAAAAGATGGCGGATGTGTGCAGAAGATCACCAATGCCTGGCAAGTAAATATTCCCTTTCCCTGGAGATTGTGCAGTCTTGAAGTTAGTATATATGATTAGCAGGGAGTGTGGTGTGTATGGGGGATTGCCCTCTGCCAAAACAAGTGTATTTAGTTTAGTCTGTTCCGGGCAATCCTCAGAACATGCATTAGCACATCAATATTCAAAATGTTAACATCATGCCCATTCAATGACACATTTTTAATGCATATTTATCTGTGTGTGTGTGTGTGTGTGTGTGTGTGTGTGTGTGTGTGTGTGTGTGTGTGTGTGTGTGTGTGTGTGTGTGTGTGTGTGTGTGTGTGGGTGTGTGTGTGTATGTGTTTGTGTGTGTGTGGTAACATTTCACATGCATACAGAGGGTAGTAGTAATAATACAGCTGACTGACATTTGTAATAGAATGATTTCTTATATTACATATTGCATTATATACAGTTCATAAGTATTCCTTTCTGGCATTGATTAGTTCTTGCTATTATTTGTTGAAAATTATTGTAATTTTATGCAGCATATTTATTAATGAATAAAATGTAATGGGAAGGGTAAGTGTTAGCATTTCAATATATGATCCCAAGTACATAACAATGTCATTTGCTATCTGTTTTCATTAGATACACTGATTGTTATTCAACTCAGTAAGCTCTTTTTATATTATATATTTTTATTTGTTTTTTTTGTTTGTTTTTTTTTTGAGATTGTCAGGCTTAATGCTAATAATGCATTGTGAATGCATCCTATGAGGGATGATATAGTGTTCAGCCTGATGACAGTTAAATAAAATAGCAGTCACTTTACTTTCCTTAGTATTGTCTGTGTTTCTGCCTGAGACATGTGATCTTTGGAAGGAAGATGGGAATGGATATGCCCAGTTTGCATGATTTATTGGATTCTTCTCGGTGAATTCTTCATGTTGGTGCATAATGAGCTTGGTAGGATGGTTTCCCTTGATTTAAGTGTTTGAAACAAAATACAGTCAACTGAGAATATTATTGAGATGATCTTTGCATATTTGTATGGTGGAAGTGCTGCATACCAATGAGGTGATTCACTCACGTACTCAGTGGTCATGACTGCATGCTGCTGAGCTGATGTGACCTACTGAAACTCATGACATTTCTCAAAATTAACTAATAAGAAGCAGTGGTCTGTTTGTAATCCATTGGACTAGATCTGTTAATATAAAATACATAGTAAGAAGGGGAGTATTAATGTCTTAATATATGGTCACCGGTAATTAAACATATAGTATGTTTTAAAATAGATACAGTGTTTGCTAGGTGACACTAAGTTTTATTAGACTAATGGGTTTGACATTCAAATTGTAGATGCATCCTGTGAGTGGTGGTGTGATGTTCTGCTTGTGATAATAAAAAAAAAGGAAAAAGAAAAAAAAAAATAATAGTCAACTTACTTTTCCAAGTAATGCCTGTCTTTTCACCTAAGGCATATGATATTTGTAGAAAACATTGCAGTGCTGACAAGGTGTAATGTAATCCTGCGGGCTCCTAGTGTAATGTAATCCTGTAGGCTCCAGTCAATGTGTGCTTCGTTTAGATACATCGTAGTTTTGTTTGGATGAATTTACTTAGCATAGGAGTTAAAAAGAGCACAGTTAACCATCAATAGTATTGACCTGGTTTTGGCATTTTATGACTATTTACTTGATTAGTGTTCTCTTCAGCATACTTCTGTGCTGATGTGAACAAAGTTAAGCTTGCCAGTTTTCACAGTTAACTAATAAGATGCAAATGTGTAAACAGAATAATTTATGTATCTTTGACCTGTGTGTCATACTTTTATCAATTCTATAAAGTACATTTTTGCTTAATGGTAGTAAGTAGTCACTTTTATATGAATGTTGAATGTAATGACAAAATATAGTCTGCCTGATTCATAGGTTTTTGGTTCCGTATCTACCTTCAGGAAGCATATAGATTATTACATATTTCTTTATTCATATCCAGTATTATACAGCAGGCAAAATCATTGAATTTGAACATATTATTAATGCTTTCAAAGTTTATAATTAAGGCTGAGGAATGGAAATAGCTATTGTTTCACATAAACATCTCCCTACCTGTAATTATGATAAAGGTTCATTAAAAAACAATGACAGGCAATGATATAACATCTCAAAACATAATTGACTATGTATACCATGTGGGAAACATAATACTAGCTTTGAATAATCTATAAACTTTCATTGTGAAGTATATTATCTACTTGAAATTAACTTTGTTACTTTATTAATAAAGTCAGTCTACTTTTGGTAGAGTGAACAGATTATAGAAGTACAGAATTGTATTTGTGGAAACGTAATTATACAATGTATACATAAGGAATCATTAGAATCATTCATTACAGAGCTCCCATACAGATTTGTCAATTTTCTAACATCTTGGGTTCTGAAGAAATCTTAAGGGCAGTTTAATTGGTTTAACTACTGGTAAAGCTATGATTTGTTTTCCTTAAATGAAAGTAGGAATTTAATTTATATATACTTTATATTAATATAATTAAATGCTTAGAGTTAATAATCATGCCAGTAACATGTCTGATAGCAGATGAAACTTGTCAGAATTTTAAAACACTGAACTTGAATATCAAAAATTAGTCTGATAGTTTTAGAAGAGATGTAAGTTATTATGCAAACATAGTTTCAGATTATTGACACTTAAGAATGCAATTAACAGATGGACTTAAAACTTAAATCCCTAAATATTAATAGCATTAACTGTAGCCAGAAAGGAGACATTTGTAAAATGTTTAAATATTAATAAGCCTGAAATACTTTTCTTGCAAAAAACACACATAATTAATACGGAGTAAGAGAAGAATCATTTAGGTCAGTATGAAATATTATGTTATTCTAAATTTAAAAGGAAAATAAGAGGTGTGTCTGCTTTATGAAGGAAGCATAATGCAAAATAACTTGTTTACACAAAATAACAAAGAAAGGATGTCTGTGATGGTAATAATTGGATACTATTATAGAATTTTGAAATTAGCAGAAATTTAGTGAACTACTGGTACAGGTAAAGCCAAAAACATCTTGACATTTTATTAAACAATATGAAATGAAGCATAATGTTAGGAGGAGATCTTAACTGCATTTTTGATACAGAAGAACGTAGTGCCAAAAAGAACCAAGAATATCAGTGGCTGTCAAACATTAACAAACTGGACTAATCTACTAAATGTAAAGGCTACATTTGTTTTAAAAGACACTGACTTTTTAATTTATTCACACTATTTATATGTTTGGCACTCAGTCAAGAATTAATAATCTATTTATTTCAAATGATTTAACCTCCAGAATTAAATGTTTTAGAATTCTCCCATGTTCCCTTTTGGATCATAATTCAGTTAGTCTCCTACATCACCACATTAAAAGAATTCCAAATGGTTAACTAATAAATTAGATTTTTTTCTTAGCACTAACCAAACAGAAGAAATTAATAAAGTTTTCATATGGGATTGATTAAAAGCTTATCATTATGGGAAAATACGGGCTTGGAGCAAAAATAAGATTAAAGAATTATACAAAAAGCTTCTAGAAACCTGAGAGAAATTACACATTTGGTGCAGGAAAGAAAAAAAAAGAATATTTGGTTCATGTCAGTCTTGTCAATAAAAGATATCAAGAATTGCTTTATCATAAGCTATGGAAAAATAACATTTGCATCACATTCAATGTCACCCAAAGGAATGCAGAAATTAACCAGGAAAACTGAACTTTTTAGAAATAATTATATAGAAGGGATTAAAATGAAAAATGTAATAAAATTAAAACTGACATAAATTCTTCCAGGATTTAGAAATTATTATACACATCTCAATCACATTAATCATATGCCAATAACTAATAATTCAAAATAACATGCATTCTTAGAAATTAATAAAATCAAAAAGTTTAATCAAGATGCATTAAATTCAATTAATAACAATTTTGGGTGAATTACTGAATAAGATAAAAGAGTTAAACAATAGCAAAGCTCGTGGAGCTAAATTAACAATAGCAGAAACAAATACATTTTCACTAGTAAAATTACATTTTCCTATATATAACTTTTTGGAAATTTAAAAAAATAAAAGCAATTCCTCCCACATGTAAGTTTTCACCTATAATACCTGTTTTAAAACAAGATAAAGATACATCCTTATGTACTTCATATAGAACCATTTCTCTTCTAAGTGTAGATTTAAGGTCTTACAGACAGATTGAAAAGATTTATTCCTAATGTAATAATGATGATCACACAGGATGTATAATTTCCAGGCACACTCAAGATAATATTAAAAGAATTTTAACTTTATAAGTTTATTAAATGAACTGAAATGGAAGTTACCTTTGTGAGTCTGAATATTCAGAAGGCATTTGATTATATTAATTGGGAGTATCTATTTAGACTAGTATTTTCCGCATTTGGCATACTGAATGGTTTTATGGATTAATTAAAAACTCACATTTTGGAAATAAAGCTTATGTTAAAATAAACCCAGCAAATTTCATTAAGAAAAGTAGATGTGCAAAACAAGGTTGCCCTTTATTCTCCATTCTATTTCTCTAGCAATAGAGACATTAGCTGAAGCTATTAGAAGAAATAACTATATAAGATTAAATAATCACTATGAATCAAAATTGCTTTATTTGCATATGATATGCTAATAATCACAGATACTCCATCCTCTACAAATGAGACAACTTTGCTAGTTAAAATAGTTGAGGCATCTCATGTTTATTTTTTCATGATAAAAACTAATGCCACCATGTTAAATGCAAAATAATATAACCCAACAAAAAAGATTTTTGTATTAATTACCATCCCAAAAAAACATCCTACTGCCCTATGAGCTCTAATCTAGGACTCCTACAAGTCTACAAACCCAAAAAATCACTTGGATAAAACTTCTATAGCTACCTTCCCACACTAGCATGGACTAAGCTTCCTATGTCCCTTAGAAATATAACTCATACATATGTTTTCAAGACTGTCCTCAAAAATCACCTCATTTCTATCTGGAAATGTAACTGCAATCACCCCACTTAATATTCTTCTTCAGTTCTTCCTCCCTCTTTTCTCATTCCCTCTTCACTTTCCACCCTTTCCTCTCCCTATTACTTACTACCTACTTCATTTCTCTGCTTGGTACTATTTTTACTACCTATCTTTCACATTTACCCCTCCCAACCCTTACCCCCTATACTTTTTGATACCTTTTACTTTTCTCTCTCCATGTTATCTCACAACATAATAGTTAACACTTGATCCTAGACATATCTCTTCTTGCTCATCTCTCCTTCCTCTTACTAACTACTTCTTTACTTCTCATCTTCTTCTTCCCTACTTACAGAGTTCTTTATTTATTTATGTTCTAAGTTCCAATCCTGATAATTTGATTTTTTTACTTCTTATGAAAGTTACTTTTTCTCAAAACTATACTTTGCATTTTATAATTTAAGTATGTATTTGAGAATGTATATATCTTATTAATATTTAAAATGTTCTTTGGAGATTTTCTCCCCGGGCCCCCGCTGAAAATGGGCTCAAGCTCAGATGGACTAACCTGGTCAACAGATGTCAAATAAACAGATAAATAATAAATTAGAATTCCCTGGAATTGAAATATCTGGGCATAATCCTAAAATGGAATTAGCAAGCTACTAGGGGTGAACATTTTGAAAAAAATTATACAAGATGTAAATATTCTAATGAACAATTGGAATAAAAAAATTTTAATTTTGAGGAAGTTCTACAATTACTAAAAATGATCTTATTACACATATTTTTATATAATTCAAACTGCTGCTTTAACTTCCATTAAGTCTTGTCTGAAAACCATTAATAAAGAATTTTTTGAACTTTTTATCGTACCCAAAAAAACCCAGAATTGCTAATGCTCATCACATTAGAGCCTGAGGAAAAAAATGAAATTAAATTGCTGGATATGGAAACATATTTACTGGCTGCTCTTTACAAAGTAGTTTTGCATTTTTTGGATACTCATTATTCCTCTAGCCAGAAAATTTTGTAGATAACACTGTTTGAAACAAAATAAAAATTCTTAAAAAATGAATTAGATCTTTAAAATATGTGGCGTGTAATATGCAATTGCTTTTAGCATACTATTGATAATTCTATGTAATTTCAATATATAAACAGTACTTTTAAAACTTTTAAACAATGATTTACAAAAATATTGAACATAAAAATGGTTGGAAATTATTTTCCACACTTAGCAATATAATAGAAAAACTAATCTGCAAAAAGCTGTCCACTTCCAAAAGTGGCACATCCTCACTCTTTAAGAGCATGGAGTCTGGGCTGGCCTGAGCACAATGACATCACCATGGTCATTTACAGATGGGATCTTTCTCAATTTGGATAAAGAAAATTTTTTGGGACCACTATTAATTGACCTTACCAAAGATGTTTAATTGTATTGACTACCTCCTGCTACTTTAATCCCTCCAAGAAATTGGGCTAACTCCAGTACTGTCACTTGGTTCCAAACTTTCTTAACAAATAGGTATCTCAGGGTCACAATAGGGTCATCCCTATAAACACCAGCAGTCCTTACTAAAGGAGTGCTCCTGGGATTTATACTCACACCACTGTTGTTTTTAGTCTTTATTTACAACCTACCCTCATTAACCTTCTACCCTCATTAACCTTCTCATTATTCTTTACACAGATGATACAGTTATCCTTTCATCCAGTCCCTCACATACAACTATTCAAATTCAGCTTCAGTCTGACTTCCATTCCCTTAATTCTTGGCTAAGCTACTCCTAAACTCATTTGAAGCTAAGGGTATGATATTTGGAAACTGAAAAAAAGCTGAAAAAAGATCTAAATATCGTAACATCACTGATTTCAATGGTTTCCTAAAAGAAGCAACCACACCCTTTAGATACCTAGGTTTATGGCTAGACCAAACACTTAATATACAAAGCCACAATGAAAGAAAAGATCAATTCCCTTTTATTCTGGTACTTAAAAATATCACCCTTTCTCTCTAGACCAGCTATAGCTGAAATAAGTAAAGTAGTCCTCCATGCTCAACTTGAATATGAGCTCCGCGTCATAGTCACAGCCTCCAAAAAACTCATCCACTCTGCAGTCCAGTGAAAACAAAATCTTCCAAATCATTTCCAGTTTCCCCCCTTCTGGAAAATCATTACAACACCCCTGCTAAATCCAGATAGCAACCACTCTCCAGAAAAGTTGAGATACTCCTAGATAATAAACACTGGACATATAAAAGGAATGAAATTAAGACAGAAATGTGTTATTTTTTAGAAAGATAATAGAAAGTTTATAAATTGCTCAAAAAGGAATAGAATATACTGGATTTTCTGATCATGTGGCTATTTGGATAAAAAAATCATGAAAATGAGGAATATATTAAAATAGGAAAAGGAATAAAATAAATAATGAAAAATAATTGGATATAGGAGAAAGAAAATAGCTTATAGAACTATGGAAACAACATATTAGAATGAGACCTTTCTATTGGACTTTGTGGTGGATACAATTTAAAAAGAAATATAAAAAGGTATTTTTAGAATGTGTAGAAGAGAAGAGGAAAAGAAAAAAAGGAATACACAGTATTAAGTAAAGAACGTTTTAAAGGCTTAGTAGAAAAGGATAGAATGTTATATGAGAAAGAAAGAGAAATATACAAAAGAAATCAAGAAAAGATTAATAAGTTGTTATATAAGCAAAATATTGCTTACAAGGGAAAAAAGGAAGTAGCACCATATGTATGTAAAATAATGAAAGATAAAAATATAATAAGAGAATTAAAAATAATGAAGGAAAACAAGAAGCAAGAAGGAATATATGAAATAATTAAGAGCTATGTGTTAGATTTATACAGCTAAAGAGAAGTGTGCATAAAACAAATTTATGATGGTGAGATATATAGTAAAGAAAACAATGAATATTTAGAGAAAAAATAAATTGAAAGAGCTGAATGAGATTATGAAATATATTAAATATAAATTCAGCCACAGGATTAGATGGGATTAAACATAATATGCATAAAGAAATGGAAGACTGGCAAAACTGATATTTATGCAAGTTATGAATGAATGGATGGACATAGTGATTAAGTATAAAGAAATTTGTACAGGGGTTTTAAAATTTATGTATAAGAAAGGAAATAAAAATGAGATAAAAAATTGGAGCCCTATAGCATTAAATAATAAGGACTATAACATTTTTATGAGAATAATAGCTAAAAGAATATAATGTAAAATTGAAAGATTATATGATCAAAATATGCATGGAAGAAATGGAATAGATATCAGGATTTGTTGTGGTTAATAAGAGAAGGAATTAATGACATTATTAATAAAAAAGAAGAATTAAAGATTTATGCTAGGTGATGTAAGTAAAGCATATGATAATATCCAATATGAAACAGTATGGAGAATGTTGCAGGTATATAATATAAGTGACAAAGTATTACAAATTATTAAATCAATATATGAAAAAATATGTGAAATGAAATATAAACAGTTGGATTGCAAAGATATGAAAATAGAGTGTGGAATAAAAAAGGATGTGCAGCCAGCAATATGATATTTTCATTAGTCATGAATATAGTAGTTGTGGAAATAAATAAAATGACAAGTAATAGAGGATATAAAATGATGAAGGAGGTGCAAATACCAAATGGAGGATATAAAATGATGAAGGAGGTGCAAATACCAATAATGCATACTTATGGGGATGACATTGTAATCATTTCTAAAAATAAATTATGGATGGAAGACATAAATGAAAAATTAAGTATTATACTTAAGAAATTTGGTTTAAGTATAAATAAAGAGAAAAGTAAAGGTTTTGGTTATAAGGGGATAATAAAAGAGGTAGAATATAATGAAAAGTGTATAGCTATATTGGGATAGTATTTGGTGAATATAAGTATGAGCAATGGGATAAAATTATTAAAGGAATCAAAGAAATAATTGCTTTCTGGAAAACATATAGATAGGAAGAAAGCATGTTTGATAAATACTATAATATTGGGTAAAATAACCTATGTTGCAAACATTTATATGATACCAGTGAAGTATGAAAAAGAAATTATGATGACAATATTTTCATTTCATCTGGGGATTAAGATTGAACCCTGGAATCAGGAATGCCTGACAGGACAAAATCATCCTCTGCAAGGAAGAGTAAAGGTGTCTGGTGGACATCTGCAATAAATAAACTATATAACAAAAGTGAAAAAAAATGCTGTCCAGGACCAAGAAGGAGCTGGTGCCCAACTGGAAGCAATCCCTCCTTAGCCTGAACAAACAAATAAGAGCATTAGTGAAATCTTCTAAAGCCAACTTTGAGTCCAAATTGGCCACATCTACTAATGACAATCATAAGGCCTTCTTCACATATGTCCACAATCTCAAAGGAAGCACCCAGATCTGTTCAGAACTGGTAGTCAAGTACACCACATACAAAAATACTGTAGATATAGCCAACCTACAGGCTGACAGATTCATTGAAAACTTCACCCCTCTATCTCCCCATCAGTAAATCAGGACACCCCAGTACCTGCTCCCACCCTTATCTCTAGGGAAGAGGTCATTGGCAACCTTAAAACTCTTGACCCCACACAGTTTGGCTTTGTCAAGGGGAGGTCATGTCTATTAAATCTGGTTGACTTCTTTGAGACAGTCACCAAAGCCATGGACAAGGAGAAGACAGTGCACACCACCTACTTTGATCTGGCCAAGGCCTTTGACACTATTCACCACTTGGGCATAGTAAACAAACTCTCTCAACTAGGTATCAATCCATATCTTATCAGATGGGTAGCAAACTGGATCACTGATAGAACCCACCTAATCAAAATAGGGGAAGCCACCTCAAGCAGTAGGCCCATAATGAGTGGCATACCCCAGGTATCAGTCTTGGGGCCTCTGTTACTCAGGATATACTTCTCTGAGGTGCAGGCCAAAACCTGTGGGCTATGGCTGACCAGCTTTGCAGATGACTGCAAGCCGGGCATGGTCATCAATTCCCCAAGTGATGTGGACATTCTCCAAGAGGGTCTCACACAAACACATGACTGGTGCCAGAAACATGGCCTCAAGCTGAATGCCAAAAAATGCATCATCATCCCCTTTGGGGAGAGTGATGTCCCCACATATTATCACATTACTAACAATGTCCTAAGCACTCAATCAGTTATGAGGGATTTGGGCACCCAGGTTGATAGCAACCTGACTTTTGACCACCATGTTGCTTCCGTTGTACAGAAAGCTTTCTATATGGTGCACCTCATAAGTAAGGATATCTCATCCAGGAACAAGGAGGTTATAACATCCCTGTATTCTTCCCTTATAAGGCCAATTATTGAGTACAATGCCCTCTTCAGCATGTACCTCCAAAACACATGCAGCAGCTGGAGAGACCACAGAGGTTCCTCAACAGAATAATCCAGGGCCTCAAAGATCTACCCTACACATATAGGCTAAAAGTCCTGTCCCTCTACTCAGTTTCATACAGACTCTTCAGAGGTGACCACTGTCTGACATACAAAGCAATCTCAGACCCTACCTTGATTGGACTGCTGCATATCCGCAAGTCAAGCTCCACTTGAGCAACCCACACACAAGACCTCAACCTGGTCTGTGACATCAATAGGACTTGTTGGAGGGACAGATTTGTGTCCCAGAGACTCCCCTATCTATGGAATAGACTCTTTCTCTCTCCACATCAAGCAGAGTACCTCATTATCCCTTTTCAAGCGCAAGCTGGATAACTGGATGGGAAACAGAAAATACACCCCTGGGATTCCACCTGTGTCCCTGCTGGACAG
Organism: Protopterus annectens; assembly: GCF_019279795.1. Lineage (NCBI taxonomy): Eukaryota > Metazoa > Chordata > Ceratodontiformes > Protopteridae > Protopterus > Protopterus annectens. The sequence goes on along the minus strand of NC_056728.1, from coordinate 1,679,636,441 downwards.
GGGCTTTAGGTGATGACTTGTCTAAACATGGGCTAAACTCTTGGCTAGGCTTATAAGGGTCTCATGGCTAATAGCCTAGTAACTTCCTATGATCTTATGATCCAATGAAGACAGGAATTTTATATATGAAAGAAGAGCAGGCGTGCTGGGATTGATAAACCCAATTGTATGCATAGCCACTTTAAATATGTATAAAGTATTATACAAGGAGTTATGAAAGATAATAAAACATTGGTAGAAATAGGTTCATAGGTTCATAGGTTCATAGGTTCATACTAGGCTATCTGCCCTGGGGCAATTATAAGCCTAGCCCGATTCTGTATGGCTTACACCACCCCTTGATTTGAGTATACTGTGCCCTTTTTAAGGTTTAGTTTATTGTGCCTCTGTCTAATAGTGACATGGGAGTAATCCCTGGGACAAACCTACGATCCCCATCCACTTATCGAGATTCTTCTTGAAGAGATTCAGTGAGGTGCTCTGTCTCACATGAACTGGAATTCTATTCCAGAGTGAAGGGAGCCTCTAGGTTATGAACCTGTCCCTCCAGCAAGTTCTATTTATTTCTGTGCTGAGGTTCAAGTCCCTCGAGCATGGGGCTCTAAGGGATTTAGATTTACTGAGGTGGAGCATGTCCATTTATTCTGGATTTGACATAGCTTTGTATGTCAGGCATAGATCGCCTCGAAGTAGGCGGCATGCAACTGAGTAGAGCTAGAGTTTTTTTAACCGAGCAGCATATGGCATCTGTTTGAGACCCTTGATCCTCTTGGTGAGATACTTTTGGGGTCTTTCTAATTGCTGCAGGTGTCGGGTAAGGTACATCCCAAAAGGGGCATTGTATTCTATGATGGGCCTGATGAGGGATGAATAAAGGGGCACGATTACCTCTCTTGATCTAGATGTGAAACCCTCCGTGATGAGGTGGGCTATGTAGAAGGTCTTTCTAACCACTTTGGCAATGTGGTTTTCAAATGAGAGATTGCTATCAACTTGGGTCCCCAGGTCCCTAATAACTTTCTCTGTACTTAATGGGTTTCCGCCTATGTGGTAATTTGTGGGCACATTGTTTTTGCCAAAGGGTATGACTATACATTTTTTGGCATTTAGCTTTAAACCATGGCGCTGGCACCAGTTATCTGTCTCTGTGAGACCTTTTTGAAAGATGTTTGTGTCAGCTGGAGAGTTAATTATGGCGCCCAGTTTGCAGTCGTCTGCAAACTTGGTGAGCCATAGTCCTCCCAAGTTTGCCTGTCGGAAAAGTATATACCGAACAAGAGTGGTCCCAGGACAGAACCCTGTGGGACGCCACTTGTGACCAGTTTTGAGTCTGAAATGGCTCCATCAACTCTCACTCTGTGGGTTCTGTCTTTGAGCCAGTTTGCGACCCAATAATGTATGGTAAATACAAGCAAATTGTGAAGAAATGGAAATGAAGAAAAGAAGTAAAAGTGTAATTGATGAAGAAATGAGAGAATTTCATAGTAAAATTGTGTTATGGAAACAAAAAAAGAATAAAAAAAAGAATAGAAAGGAATGTTATGTCAATATTATGAAATCTTTTTATTTTGTTGATCAATGGAAAGAGAAACAAGTAAGAAAAAAGCAATAATTTATTTATTCTTTTAAAATTTGTTTACCAGGAAAGTCCAACTTGGAATGAAGCCAGTTTTCAGCAGAGGCCTGGAGAGAAATGCCCCAGATCCATGTCTTTGTAACATGGGAGGAAACCAGAACACCCAGAGAAAACCCACATGAATGCTGGCAGGACATACAGACTCCACATAGAAGGCACTCCAGCAGAGAACTGAACCTGAGAACCTCTTGCTGTGAGGCGACAATGTTTTCATTGCACCATTCAATAATAATAATAATGATAATATATACAAATTATAAAAGAAATTAAGACTGTAGTGATTTTTGTGGAGGTTGTCCACAGATAAATTACCAGTAAAGGCAAATATGGCATATAAAGGCAAGCAAGATAGAATATGTAATAAGTGTAAAGAGTTTGAAACTACAGAACATGTTTTTTTTAATGTGAAAGAATTCAAGAGTTGTGGAATGAAGTGTGTAAACATGATTTGGTTAAAGATTATTTGAAATGTTAAATATGGATATGATAGAATACAGTCATTATGGAACAAGATCTCAAGAAAAGGCAAAGAAAATGGACAGTGTTATATTTTATGTAACATGGACAATATGGAACAAGAGACTTAATGAGATGAAATACAATGGTAAATGGACATTGACAAGAATATTGGAAAAATATGGTTTTGGTTGTGGGAAAAAGGGCATCAGGAACACTTAAAAAGAAGTTGATGATGTATTGAGTGATGTTATTTATGCAAATAATGTAAACATGTGAATATGTAAATATGTAAATAATACAACTTGTATGAATGTTTACAAGTAAAAAACCTTATTCATTACCACATTCATGGCCTCTAAGTCTGATGAGCATGTTCATGTATACATTCTATTCCTGGTGCAGTGTCAGCTGGGAGAACAGTGCAGTATGGTGGAGAGAGAGAGAGAGAGAGAGAGCAAGGAGCTGAGGCGAATGCTGGCACTACTGGACTGAAATAGGGAGTAGAGCAGAGGAGGTTTTATTTGATTCAGAAAACTTTTTACAAGAGGAATTATTTAGCAGTTCGAAGTAGGATGAACAATCACAAGATGGAGTTATGGCTGCAAAGCTCTAATTGGAAGGTTGTGGGATGATTTATTGGTTAACTTACTCAAAGAAAATGATCCAGAAAGTGAAAATGATTTATCATGGAGAGAAGCAATGAAAAGGATTTGTAAGGGAAAGGTGAAAGAATTAGAAAGAAAGTCATCTGCAGAAGTAGTAAAGGAAAAAAAAGAAAGAAGAGAAATGGGAAAGTATAAGCACAGAAGAATGAATAAGACAGAAGTTTGTAACACGTATACAAGGTAAAGAAGAGAAGGAATTGGACAGATATGAGATATGGGAGACAGTAATTGTTCCATTAGGAATAAAAGATCAAGAGGTAAGAGCATTTATTTTGATAAAAAAGACAAATTGTGACATTTTTTTGAAACAGTTGCAGGAATGCAGACTTTTCTGGGAAATTGTGAAAAAAGATGTGAATCCATGAAATAGATATACTGTTAAGACCTTTTTATCATGAAACATAAAAGAAAGTGAACATTCAATTTCAAACAGAGACTGATAAAGAGACTGTTAAAGAACATTTATTGCAACATTTTTGTAAAGAAGAGCATTTCAAAAGTACTGGATAACAGGGGATTATGGACTGGGGGGTGGGATTGCAATGTTATACTGAGAATAGAAAATGAAAAACAAATCTTTCATATTCCTAGTATGAGCAAAGTGAAAGGAAATAGAGCCGTTGTAAGATATTGGGGGCAAGCAAAACATGTTACTTTTGTGGAAAAGAAGGCCATTTTTATGGGCATTTGTGATGAAATTAAATGTTTTGTATGTGGATGTTAAGGACATGACACAAGAAAATATGAGATGAAATGCAATAAATGTAAACAAACAGAGCATTCTTGGATGGATTGTGAAAAAGAACAAAAAGAAAAGTTATGTGTACAAGGGAATATAAGTGATAATAAAAAGAGTAAAGGATTAAGATTGCAAGAAGAAGGACATACTAAATCAGACTAAATATGTAACAACACATAATAATGAAACACAAGAGTTAGAAAGAAATGAAAGAAAAAATGTGAATTGGAACTTGAATCAGATGTTAGTGATGAGAAGGTTACTGACTGGAAAGTGGTTAAGAAGAAAAATTCTATTGGGAAAATGGTGAAGGACAGGAAAAGAAAATTCCAAGATTTAGGATTAAGAGCTAAAAAAAGGAAATGGATAGCAAAATAAATAATTTCATTCAGACTAAAAGTAGAGAAGCAAATAATCTTAGAATCCTGGCAGTTAATGTGAACAGTATAAAAAGCTTAGTAAGAAGGACTGGAATACTGAAATGGTGTAATAAATGTGAGGTAGATATTGTAATATTAGTAGATGTTAGAGGTTTAATGAAGGCAGAAAGATTACAAAGAGAAAACTTATGGACAGTGGGCATACTTTGGAACTTGGGAGAAGAAACTTGTTCAGGGATAGCAGAAGTATATAATACAGCAATTTCAATATTAGACTTTAGTAAGTTTAGAATGATTACTTGTAGTAAATTTAACATGGAAAAACAAAGTATATAGAATTATAGCAGTATATTCATATGTATTATATAAAGAGAAAGAAAATTTGTTTAAATAAATATTTGATTATATCATAGTTAATATGGACATTGTTATTACAGGTGATTTTAATTGTGATTTAAGAGAGAAAAATTTAAAAATCAGACAAGAAAATAATGAAAACAATTATGAGATGCAGGAACTTCTTAGGGAATATAAATACAAATACATATAGAAGAAGAAATGTTAGGTCAGAAATTGATTATTTTTCATATCTGAAAGTATAAATATAATTATAGAAGAAGCAGTACAGACAGGGCTTTCAGATCACAATGCAATATGGATAGAAACTGAAGAAAATAAAGAATATAAAAACTGGAAAAGGAGTTAAAATGATAAATGAAAAAGTGGAATGAAAAAGGAAAAGGAAATAAATGACAGTTATGGAAAGAGAATATAACTATAAGAACTTGCTATAATAATTAAACAAAATGGTGGTTAGTATTTAAAGAAAAATATAAATTGGACTATTTACAATGGAAACATGGATTAAGACAAAATGAAAAACAAGAATACAGGGAATTACAGAATAAAGTATTAGAAACTTTGGAAAAAATGAAAATGTATATTATGGAACAGAAGATGAGAAATATAAAGGGAAGCAAGAACAAATAAAGGGGTAAAATGTAGTTTTGCAAGGAAAAAAGGAAGATAGTTTTCTTATTTAAGTAAAACAGTGACAGAAGAAAATGCTATAATGAGGGAAATGAAAAACAAAAAAGAGGAAGTGGTAAAACAACAAAGTAGAATTATCGAAATTGTAGTACAGTATGTTAAAGAGATGGTAAATAAAAAAAAAGATTGGAAATGTTAATAAATTTATTGATGAAATAAATAAAGACATAGCTAAACAGATTACTATAATGGAATTAGATATGGTAATGAAGAAAGTAAATCTTATTTGGCAGCAAGTTTATATGGTATAAGTTATTTAATGTAGAATAATTTGGAAGTATGGCAAAAAGAAATTGAATGGTTAAAAACGGTATTTGTCATGCATAGATATGCAGTGGTATTATGAAATTAATATGAAAAAAAGAGAAAAAGATGAAATTAGTAGAGGCCAGTTGCATTAAATAATACTGACTATAAAATATTTATGAAAATAATACCAATAAGAATAGAAAATAAGATACATAAGGTGTTAGAGAATAGTATTTATAGTATTAAGGGAAAAGGATGTTAGGAAGTATTAATGATTGTTAGAGAAATGATAAATGTTACTTAAAAAAGTAGTATAGCAAAAGTATTGGTAAGGGATGTAAATAAAGCATTTGATAAGCTAAACCATAACATATTGTAGAAAATAATGGAATAATACAATTTTAGTAAACAGATACAAAATGTGATTAAGTCTGTGTATAGGTATAGTAAAATAAGAGTTTTGATAAATGGTTAAGTGAAGATGTAAAGATGAATAGAGGTTTAAAACAAGAATGTGCAATTAGTATTTTGTGTCTGTTATGGATTTTATAGTAAAAAATAAATGGAAAAATGAAAAAGGCACAATATATGCAGAGTAATGGTATTGAATATCCAGTTATTATTCTTGAAGCTAAGGATAGTAAAATGATGGAACAACTGATTTTCAGCATAAATAACAGTTACAAGAGATAGGAATGGCATTAAACAGAAAAAAAGTAAAGGACTTTGGTCGAAAGAGAAGTTGGAATGAATTTCTTTTGGAATAAATGAAATAACTGTTTTAGGAATAAAATTCAGTTAATTAAGTGTGGTTAAGGAACAATGGGTGAAAATTCTACAAGAAGTAAAGATATTAGCATTATACAGAGTAGGCATTTAGAAAAAATGTGCACCTGATAAATTCTATAAAGATGGGTAAAATGTCATATGTAGCAAGTGTATATATGATGGCAAAAGACTTGGAAAAACAGTTTATTGAGTTAATATTTAGATTTATTTGGGGTTCTAGATTAAATCCAGTGAGGAGAGGAAAACTGTATATGGATAAAGATAATGCTGGTTTTGGACTTACTGAATCCTATAGTTTATTGGTCATCATTACATTTGTATAGGGTGCTAAGATAGATAAATGAAAAAGAAACTAATTTAATAGCAAAATTATTTAAGATAAAATATGATAGGGGGTAGAATCTAATGAAATTAAATAAGAAGGAAAGAGAATGTAGACACGAAGAAATAAAAATGTATCAAGAAAAAAATAAAAATGTGGAAGTTAAATATAGTAAAGTGGAAGAAAATAGCAGGATATGGTATAAGAACATAAGGATAGAATAATATTGTATATAGACCCATGGTAGCATCTGATGGAAGAAAAAATAAACGCTATAAAATAAAGAAATAAATGGTAAATGATTATTGTGGAATGCTAGGATTTTCTATGGAGATTACTAATAAACAGGATGTCAGTGAAGGGAAATATGCCTTACAAAAAGGCAAATGAGAGGTGTGTACTTTTTGTAGTGAAACAGAAAATGCAGAGCATGTTTTTCTGGCATGCAGAAGAGTAAAAAATGGGAAAATAATAGAAAAAGTATTTTTTGAATGAAATCCAAGATTATAAACAGTTAAATATGGAAATAATTGAATATGTATTTTTATGTCCACACAATTGCACACTTACCTGACCCTTGCCCTAACCCTAACTCACCTAACCCGCCCTAACCCTCACGTCCACAACAGAGAGGTCTAATAACACACTAATACCAACGTCAGTAGCTCTCCTTAAAAGCACAGTTAAATTTTAAGACACACTTCACATATACAGATATTTGTAGCATCCTACCTACTTAAAAAAAAAACTTTATATATCTGCCTTACGTACAAGTTTAAGTATATGTTGCAGTACCATTGTACTAAATGCATCGTGTGATATGCACTGACACATAAGGCTGGTTCAGATTGCATACTAGAAGTTTATATATTATGTATAATCACAGTGTCATATTGGCTTTTTTAATCACTATTAAATATCTTAAATATTTATTTAAAGCAGACTGGAAACAATCTCAGTATTATTGCTTACAGCAGCTTATAGACAGGATATGTGCAGTTTTATCAAAATTAATCAGTCAACAGAGTTATCAGGTTGATCTCAGGGGAAAAAAAAGAAATGTCATGTTGGTCTACTAACAGAAAAATGCACAGACACTGGAATACAGATGCAATGTAATATGTTTCATTGAACCAGCATAAGTTTTGCTATTATTCAAACTTTCAAGTTAGCAGGAGCCCTTTTTCGAGGGGTTATTAAGTTACTGATGTTAGATACAGTAATTAAATTTCTACTTGTGCCTATAAAAGGAAATACATCATTTATTTATTTTCCATTTTGGCTGAAAACAGGCACTTGAAAAATGCCAGTGTGGAAAATGTGCAGTTAGATGTGCAGTTAGATGCTTAGTATGACAACAATACCTCAGAGACACAGTGTGTGTGTGTGTGTGTGTGCATGTGTGTGTGTGTGTGTGTGTGTGTGTGTGTGTGTGTGTGTGTGTGTGTGTGTGTGTGTGTGTGAGAGAGAGAGAGAGAGACTGCATGTGAGTGTATAAGCCTGAAACTTTATAAAACCAGATTATGGCTTGCAATAAATCTAAACTTTTCCTTGCATGTTACATTAGAGGCAAATATATATGTTCTAATGATATGCAGATAATTAAGCATTTACTTAATAGCTCCAGATGAAAGTCTCCTGCTTGAATGAAAGCATCATGTCTGTGTTCCTACATCCTTGTGTTTTTAGGTTGCTCTGAGTTATCACCCCTAAACGTATTTTCAAACTGAGAAGGTGGTATCAAGTTATCTAGCTCTGAAATAGCCAGTAATACCCTTGAATCCAAATATGAAGACAACTGACCAGCATGGAATGTGCTGCATATTAAGTAATTTTTGTTTCTTCTGTATATTTGCCTATCAGGACCTTGTCTCAAACAAGGCTGATCTGCTAAACCAGTGACAATTCGTAGAACATTATTTTCTGTGAAAATAAACAAACAGACAAAAATCAACATGCATTCTCCTTTTTTGTAACACAGTAAGATGTTTAAACGATCTATTGTAGTTAAATTTATATTTATATTAATTTGTTTATTGTCAGGTACTAAAAATTAGAATGAGGTGTGTAGTTTAGAATTAAAACATCTACCCATCAATAATGCAACTGGCAAAAGATTAAAGGACTGTAGTGCTTTGTTTCTGTACTATGGAACTGACGAATAACAGTCCCACTTCTGCGAACTGTTATACATTCTGACAGACATGGTTTGTTTTTTTACTTGCTCATTTTTTTTCAAGGACTTGTTTATTGCTCTGTGGGTACCTGATATAAATTTACACAGACTAACAAAATAATAAAATTCAAAAGTCAAAACTGGGGACATCATCTGATACTTCATCAGGAAAAAAAACACTTCTGCACACTTTGGTCTGTTTAGAGTTCTTAAGCAAGTAAATAATTTAATCACACCTGGAGCTCATATTGTACTTAAGATGGCCAAATTAGTTGGAATAACAGTGCCATCTTTGAATAATAACTCTTGAACACTGGAAAGCTCATTTCAGTATGACAAGTCAACATGAATATTTGGGTGCAGTAACTTAGCATTATACGACCATCAGTTCGTTATTGCATCATGTAGTAACTGCAGCTCAAAGACCTCTTGTGCAAGATTTAAGCTCTTTCAGATTCTTAGTAGACAATGCAAGATGAGCAGTACTTAAGGTATCAGCTGTGTGCATTAGCTTGCTGGATTTAGACTAAACATGTGGCTCTTATGTTTGCAAAGACACTCATATTTTATTTATTTATTTGAAATTTATTGACTGGGATAGTCCGACTGAGCCAAAGCCCCTATTCAGCAGAGGCCCCAGGGAGTAAAGCTCCTTACAAAAGAACAAATTAACAATAGTGTCAAAATAATATAATGAAATCCAATAATACAATAGTGTAAGAATACAAAACAAAGCAAACATTCTGACCTATTGTCAATTGACAAGATTTACATATATGTAGAGGTCCCATTAGTATGTAGTCAGGTAAAATAATGGAAATAATTGAGGAGTAAGGAAAAATGTTGTTCCACAATGCTTTTAAGCAATTAATATATAAAAGGAGGAGTAAGATAAAGGAAGGATTGTTAGAGAAGAATGTTAAATAGGAGGAGAGAAAGTTCAGAAAACATAAAAGGTAGGTGTATACGATAAGCCATTATACAGGGGCAAGAGTACAGAAAGTATGAAAGTAAGGGTAAAGAGGATAGAGGCACAAAATGAGGAGAAATTGAGCTATGGAAGAGAGAAGGACAGGTTTAAGAAAGAAATAGAAGGGGATGTTTTGGGTAAGAGGCAAGCAAAAGAGAGATGTGCCCCCCCCCCCGCCTCATTGGGTAAGTGTAAAAATGATAAGATATTCTTTGAAATTTCACTGACTCCACTGGGCTAGGGCCTATGTGGAAGTTGAAGGCATCCCTGGGATCTGACCATTCACATCTGTCGAGGGGGGTTCATTGTAGGCACTACCCATGTTGCTTCCCTTGACTCTTTTGTTCCCTTGTGGTATGTCCATGGGAGCAAGTGTGCAATGTGGACATGGCATATTGCCCCATCTCTTTAGCAATTCAGCCTTGTATCCATCCTGTTCACCTCTTTGGCATACAGACCACAGCACAACATCCTCAGCCTTCACCAGAGATCATCACAGGATGCATCTACGGCACCACCCATCCATCCACCCACCAGGGTTGGTAATGCCTATCCCTCAACCATTTTACCCTTAGCTCTCTGGAAACATTCAGAAGCAGAACTGATCCCAAAAAGTAATCTTCGAAATCTGTACCTATCCAAATGAGTATAGAATATGAGAGTAACGGGCTTATAGCTGTAGTATCTCCTCTGTATATCCTCTTTTGTAAAATCAATATGGGTACACTGACATGACTTATACCTGTCTAATAAAAGGCAGTTATGCCCCCAAGATTCTATTTGGTACTGCATCCATCTAACTAAGGTTTCTGCATTTGAAATAATGCATAATAGCATCAGACCACATCCCCTTTTAGCAGCTGTGCTTACTTATGTGCCACAAAAAGTGAAGTACCATTTCTTCATATGCTAAACATTCCTTAGAGAATGGGTGATCTGTAGATTGGACCCTGACTGGTGAACGAATGTTCTCCAGGAGCGTGTGAACATATAAGTAATGCCTACTAAAAATGAGTCAAATAATTCATGGCAGCATATAAAGCTGCTGTGGAGCTCGGACTGAAAAAAGGTAATGGCCGCCATTATTTTAGGTAGCACTAAGTAGCGCTTGTTATTTAGTGAGTGTAAAATATATTTAAAATAAAGACAACTGAAAAACAAAAGTGTGTGTGCATGTGTGTGCGTGCATGCGTGGTGTGTGTGTGTGTGTGTGTGTGTGTGTGTGTGTGTGTGTGTGTGTGTGTGTGTGTGTGAGTGTATGTATGCACGTGAGTGAAAGCGAATCGATCGAGACATTATTTTACACTCACTAAGCAGCGCTTTGCTGTTTAGCATGTGTAAAACTAAATATAACAAAAAAATGTGTGTGTATGTTTCTGTTTGCATGTGTGTGTTTATGTTTCTGTGTATGTAAATGGGTGCTTGCATGCATGACAGGTGTGTGTGAGTGAGAGTGAAGAGTGAGAGCAATTGAGCAGTGGCAGCACCAGCGTTGAGGAAGTGTACATAACTCTCACCTCTTAGATCAAGTTATCTTGATAAAGCCTAAAATAAAGGGGGACCAAAGCCTCAAAGAAGGAACATATTCCTGTTAAAAAATCACAAAGTTGCTTGAAAAATAGGTCTTGTATTAGCATGCATTTTCTGAAGTGCAAGTGTGTGTGTGTGTGTGTGTGTGTGTGTGTGTGTGTGTGTGTGTGTGTGTGTGTTTGATGCACTTCCATGATAGCTCCAGAAGCATCAGTGTCACTGAGCATCTTAAATGTATGCGACCAGGTAGGATAATGTGTTTATTTCCTGAAGGTTTAGTAGGAAAATACAGTCAAATGTCCAGTGAAAAATGTGAAGACAGTGTGAAAGAGGTTTACTCATAAAATATCAAACATTTGCCATGTGTCATGATACTCTCCAAATCAGTACATTCTTATTAATGACAGGTAGCGACTGTCATTATAACAATGCTGTAAGTTTAAGCATGTATGGGCAAATTCATTACTAAACCACTCAAGTAAGTACAAAATGTCCATATCCTTAACAGTGTGATATCTAGTATTGGGGATCCCTTGGTACTGTAAAATGTGAGTGCTTGGATCCCTATTGAAATGCATTCACTCAAAAAAAACTGAAAATGCAGGACAAGAGTCAATACTGAGCTTCTCTCTTCTTCTAAAAATTTCTGTTTTGCCGGGAAGCACCCCCCCCCCCATGCAGCCCCAGATGTGGGCTGGTAAACTCTCCACACACCCTGAATTTATAAATAATAACTCCAAGATCACCATACCTCTGAGAAAAGGGAATATTATGAGAAATGACAATCTCAGACTTAGCATGTGTAAATCCAGATATTCGGGTATTCAGTCTTAGCATTACAGGATTTGCTGTAATGGGTTCCAACATTTCAAATGGTTATTGAGTGTTCTTTATGATCATTCTGATTTCTAAAGTATAAAACACTCCTATGACGTTTTTAACACAGAGAAGTAGATAACTGCAGTCTTGACACAATGTTCTATTTTTATATTATCTGTGTTACACGTCCTTTCTTATCAAACAGGTTTTCTTAACATAATCTGAAACAACTAGATCTCCTGTACCACTGAGGTTTGGGGGTTAGTACAGGACATTCCATTTTACTACGAATCTAAACCTCAGTAGGTCATATTGCCTGCTAAGCAATGATGATCGGTGAGTGATATGTATAAAGCCCTTTCATTACACTGTTGGTATAAAATTACTTTCTTTTTTACTGGACCTTGACACATGAACCGGACTGAAATAATTTAGAACTAGTTTTAAAAATGTTAGAACCATGCATAATATTGAAAGAACCATATGCATGAGACTTTATACTTGGTGGGTAGTAGAAACCAAAATAATTCTACCATACTATGAACAAGTCAGGGAACTGGAAATTCAGAGATTTTTTTTGTTTTATTTTATACATGTATTAAATGGGTAAGCCCAGTGAACACAATTGTCCCTGTATGTATGGCTTCAGCAAGCAGTTTATTAACAGCTCAGAGCATTAATTCTCTCTGCTTACTGCCAGACAGCTTTAAGAGATAGTGGGTTTATTACCCAGCATTCCCTCAGGCAAGCATTGACAGCTATAACCAATGGATAACATTTTCATGCAGTGTTAACTGACTCATAGTGCCTGCTTGGCATTGGTATGCATGACAATAGGAAGCACTGTATAACTCAAAGTTAAGCATATCACTTAGAGTGTGTCTTCATCTGCTACAAATCAGTTATCAATTTGAATGTGTACAGCTTAATGCTAGCTTTACCTAAACTAATCTGCCAAAACTCTTTGTTCGTGTTAAGCACAGAGAAGTATGTAGCATTTTGCATTCATGCAACAACAGACTTGGCAAGGGGGGTTAGTATAATGCTTAAAAATCATCATCTCACATATATAAGACACAGTGTTTGATTCTGATCTCCAGTTATTAACTAAGGTTAGTACAAGTTTTGATTCTGACCTCTGGTTGTTGGCTAAACTTGTAATAGTCTGTAAACTGATTGCCTAGTATTTACCTATCAATGTGTTCAGATGTCAAAACTGGATAGTCTTTCCTTTTGATCTATTTATTTAAGTCTAGTGGAGTTATACATATTTTCAATTTTTCCTGTTTCATGACTCTTAGTATGTTATTTGCCATTCATTTGGGTATGTTTGCTTAGCAATAACTCTCATAGCTTTCATGCACTTTAATTCATGTTCAGAGCTACATCTGAGCACAACAGGAACTCTTCTTGGTGCATGATTTAATGACATTGCCTCAGGTGAAATGTTAACATGTCACATTTCTTACAAACAATCCAAATCACCAATAAACAAGTCAGAATAGTTTGGCAAGATATGTTTCTGAAGTTGAAGTTACGTATTCATAGCAGAAGTTCTGTTAATGCATCTACTAGTCATGTCACCATCATTATATTGACACCATGTCCCTTTTCATGCACTACATCAGTTCATTGACCTTCCTAAATATGAGCACTGCCACAGGACACTAAATGAATGTGTCAGCTGTCACAGGATACTAAATGAATGTGTCAACTGTCACAGGACACTAAATGAATGTGGCAGCTGTCACAGGATACTAAATGAATGTGTCAGCTGTCACAGAACATTAAATGAATGTGTCAGCTGTCACATGATACTAAATTAATGTGTCAGCTGTCACAGGACACTAAATGAATGTGTCAGCTGTCACAGGATACTAAATGAATGTGTCAGCTGTCACAGGTTACTAAATGAATGTCTCAGCTGTCACAGGACATTAAATGAATGTGTCAGCTGTCACAGGACACTAAATGAATGTGTCAGCTGTCACAGGATACTAAATGAATCTGTCAGCTGTCACAGGATATTAAATTAAAGTTAAAGCTGCCCCAGAACCTATGTTTCATAATTTCTAACCCAGTATGTCTTTAGTTTTACCAGATTTAATGAACTGACCATTAATTTGACTTTTGCTTCAATCTAAAATAACCAGTGGATCACTTTGTAACTCCACAGCTTGATTCCTTTTATTTAGACCAAGTGTATCATAAACATTACTGATTTCTTCCCAAATTCTACTTATTTTAAGTTTTTCTCTCTTCTTATCTGCCTTTCGTTATTGCTCTTTTAACACTCCAATTTACAGTTTTTCTACAGGTTCTTGTAAATATTCCTTCTCAAGGTTTATCCTGCTGCTATTGTATTGGATTTTTTGAAACTTATATATAAATATGTTGGCTTTGTTTATTTCATTTTATGTAAATGTTTCTTGTCAATATTACCATTGTAATTTTAGTCTTTGTATTAATTACTGTTTTTTTGGAATGTCTATAATTGTAATTGGAACTTTTCTCCTTGGGTCTCCACAGAAAATGGGCCTTTGGCTCAGTTGGACCAATCTGGTTAACAAATGACAATACATAGATAAATAAATAAATGAAAATAAATTACAACACATTATGTTTGGTTGTGTTGAATTATTTTCTAAGGACACTATTTGCAACATCCAGAGTTCAAGCTTGCTCATCTAGTGCCCAGAGCCAATCTGATGCCCCCCAGCTCCTCTAAGTTGAGGAGCATAAAAAAGGTCCATCATCTGATCCCTCAATACTAAGTCTATTCCTACCAATCTACACTCTTCTACCCTCTCTATTCAAAAAAGGTCCCATCTTTTAGTATCTACTTCTGTAGTAGGTCCATTCTCCCAAACTGCATTCCTCAACTCTTAAGTTGAAGAGCATAAAAAACATTTTCTGGCTCAAACTGTAACAAATGGCTTGCTACAAACACAAATGTATGTTGTAGCAAGTGTTATGCTACAGTTACTATACCCACCCACTGAACAGTTTAGCCCTGATACCAAATACAGTATCAGCATTAATTTCTGAATATTGGTACTGTAATAAAGTCCCATCAGCAACTGCCAACTGTGCCCCCAACACATTGTGTCCAAGGTGACTGCCCCTTTTGCCCCTTCCTAGTTATGATTTTGGGAATACCAGTTTGTATTTTTCTGTACCTGCACTCACAGTCAAGCCAAATATGTCCTCTTGGCTTCAGGCTTTACCTTGAATATCTCAACAAAATAATCAAAGACATGTACACTTTATTAGAAAACCTGAATACCTAAAATGTAGAGTCAAATACTATATTAAATGCTGCATCAGTGCCATACTTAGATGAAATGCACATGCCTTTAACATAATCTTTGCTGAGCAAAAATCACTTTTACAACAATGTCTGGTATGGATTGCATTCATTGTATGTAACTCAACAGCACTCATGAACATTTTTGCTTTAATCTGCTTTTTCATGTCTAAAGCATGCAGATTCCTATTTATATACAAGTATGTATTTTTAATTTATTTGTTTATTTGAATTTGTTTACCAGATTAGAGCACTAATCAAATGTGACCAATTTCAGTCTCAGCCCTAGGTCAGAAACTGGCCAGACACACAAAATAGACAAGAGTGCAGTAATATATAAATGAAAATAAAGCAGTTCAATGGGAGAGAAGTTATTTGAATACATAGTAAATCCAATGTATTAATATGCCATACATACATACATTTCAGAAATTAGTCCAAAATAAGTTACGGCTGTGAAAAGGAGCAAAGGACCTTAGCATATGAGTTAGAGTGGAGAAGAGTTAAAGCAGATCTAAGTGATGTCACCTGGGGGTTAACAGGTACATTGCACTTGATTAACTAAATGTGATTTTAGAGAACAGAAACTGGAATACGAAGATGTGGGTCTTTAGTTTCAGGTGGATTGGACTCCCACAGCTGGAGCTAGAGATCATGCTGTAACACTTTATTTTTCACTTTACATACTTCTGTGAAATTGCCTGAATGGGTTACTAGCTTTGAAATGTGCACTCTCATGTCTGCAGCCACATTACTTATTCCAGGTGCTCTACATACCCACTAACTACCAGATTCTGTTTTCAGTGCTATGTACCTGCCAGTATTCCTGCTTCATGTTTTAGCAGTTCTGGGCTTCCATTTGCTCTCATATGATACACTTTAATTTCCACAGTCATTCTTTTAAGATGTATGCGTTTACTCATTCCACATGAAAGGAGCACTTCATCAAGTATCTCATCAGCTTCCTTTAACGCCCTGCTTCTGCCCTGGTCATCACTGATCCCACACATTATTCTGTCTCTTAGCAGTGAAGGATATCAATCACCAGACTCAAAATTGGGCATTCTGTGTGTGACAGTTCGGTCACATAAACATCTATTGATTCCTGAACCTCTTTGTGAATCCTAGGAAAAAATGAATTCTTTATATATGGTAGAGTCTTCTTTTGCAAATAATAAGCTTTAAATGTGTTTCTCAAAACAAAAATCACTGTTTTGTTCTTCCACTTTTGTCAAATGTTTTAAGAAATGTATTTGCTTCCTCACCTATAACATGAATGAACCATCCACAATGGATTTTGTTTATGGCTTCTAGCAAGTCTAGTCACAGTGGAATAAAGCTCAACCCTTTGAATCCACAATTTTCAATGTTCTGGCATGTTTCCATGAGCCTTCAATGATGTTTGTGCTTTTGGTAAAGATATATTTAGCCAAATGTCAAATAAATGCTAGTGAAGGATTTCTAGTTCAGTATATATTGGAACAAATTAATTGTATATTTGTGAGAGTAAGTTTGCTACTACATTTTGGGGAATTAAAGTCATTATAACATTAGAAATACATTAATGTGAAAAGGGAAATGGAATTAATATTGTTTCATCGAAAATGAGGAAGTGAGACTGACCTGTTATTACATGTGGCTGTAATATACCTGAAGCTTCCTGACGAAATTTGCAAAATGCAGAAAACAAAGCTTCAGAGCTTGAACTGACAAAAAAAAAAAAGCAAAATAAAAATGTGACTGCTGCTAAACTATGTTTAATTCTGACCCATGAGTATCATCATAACTGAATAAGAGGCAACAGATGTGAATGCACTCAGAGAAAACCGTTACTGAACTGCTCAACAGAGAAAGGTCACATGACAGTGTGATTACAATTATCAGTAACACCCTTCAAAGACAACATTGCCTATTTAATACACATTTCATATATAACCATATATATGACAGTCTCTAAGCTTCATCCAGGATTTTGCAAAAGCAGTAATATCAGGCTGCTTATCTGGTATTCATTATTCAAACTGTGCAATTTTATTATGGGATTCTGACCCCTTTTCAGTTGGTCAAGGAGGTCACTGGTAGCCCTGGACTTTCAATGCTTCAAACCAAGAATACTCCAAGAATATGTAGCAATATATGTTTGAAAAATCTTGCTAAAGACAGAAAGAGAGAGAAGAGTCCATTGTGGTTGTCTTACTACTTTGGGAATTTTACCAACGCACTGCATAGGTAAGAAAGTCATCAGCAAAGCCACCAGATATATAATTGAATTTAATATGTGTTAATCAGCTATTGAAAGAGTTAAAATGGTTTGATATTAACTCCATTTACTAACAGTCATTT
Source organism: Protopterus annectens (assembly GCF_019279795.1). NCBI lineage: Eukaryota > Metazoa > Chordata > Ceratodontiformes > Protopteridae > Protopterus > Protopterus annectens. The sequence continues at coordinate 1,679,619,007 of NC_056728.1, read as the reverse complement.
TCAAGAAGGCTATACACAAATTAGTGACTGTTTGCTGCTGTTTTAGGTCATGTATCTAGTATCTCCAGAATGCAGGCTACATTATTGTGAATTTTTTTTACAGAAAGATACTTGGACAAGGACATTTAAGGTACCCTTACATTGTGCTCCTGCATTCAAAGTAAAGACACAGCTATTGCATCCTGAATTTTAATGCAAAATCATTATAATATTATTTTATGTCAAATGTTTAAAAAGAATGCAATGGTCAACTTTATGTAGAACTATGCATTTATTTTAAGACTGAAGTCACAGTATTATATATTTATATTATTGATGGCTTTTATAATTGCTACTCTGAAGAGAAGTAATAGCTATACTCCCATTTTAAACTGAATGATTTGCAAATAATTCATTTTTTTTCCCTAATGTGCATTCTGACTGTAATATGACTATACCTACCAATGTCAATATCTCTGCACTTCTTTCAGGCTTTCTTGTGATATTTTCACAGTGAAATGTCTTAGTTCTTAGCTTCATGCAGTACATTGGAAGAGCCAATGACATTAAAATCTACATGACAACAGCATCTTGAATATGTACGTGTTCATCTACAACTGTAAATCTTTTTTTTTTTGCTATACATTTAAGATAATAGAAAATAAATAGTTTTCTGAGAAATAAACAAATTTTCTAATAATATAATAGATGCCTAAGTCATTTGATGTTAACCATCATATCGCTGAATCTGTTCAAAATTTTCTAGCAAATTTCTCAGCAAAATTTATTTTATTATTTTATTTTATTTTACATTTGTTGACCGGGCTAGTCTAACTGGATATATGTCCATTTTCAGTAGAGGCCCGGGGAGATAAGCTCCATGACAAACTGTTAACATAAATAATTAAAAAAGAAATATACAAAAAAAAAACTGGTTATAATACTATATGCACTGAGACATCTAGTTAATATGCACACTAGAGTTTCAAAAAAATTACATGGGGTACATTTCATAATGCAAAGAGCAGGCATACAATCTAGTTCAATGTACAGGTGAAGTACCTCACTTAATGGCAAAGAAAAATACAGGTGAAGTACATCACTTAATGGCAAAGAAAAATAAAACAGGCGGTATACAGTCTAATGCCATGTACACTACATTACACAATAAAAGATGCTGCTAATGATCGTTAGAAGTAATAATTAGTTACAAAGAAAAATTAAAATGTTTTTAATAATTTTTTTTAAATGTAATCAACATTTAGATCACAGACTACCAGACTGAAGTCAAGTTTTAGTGGTTTTGTCTCCATATTTTCACCAGAAAATAAAGCTTAAACTCATCTTTAAATATATCAAGTACAAGCTCATGTGAATGAAAAACACTAGCCAACAAACATCCTCAATTAGCATACTTGACAGCAGTCATATTACTATTTATAGTTATATAAAATATTTATATAGAATCAATACAAATAAAAAAACTGATACACGTTCCTTAAGTATTATTGTAATTGATACCATATTAGCATTTTTTAAATATTCTGTCATTTGTCATAGGTTGTTGTCAGCTTTTAACCTTATTTGCAGCTGTAACTCCTTATTCTAATGAGTCACAATCCCCATCTCTTGGATAAGAAATTATATTGCCCAGTACAAGAAAAAAAAAACCTTAACTTCTGCACAAACAAGGGTGTGCCTGTAAAGCACATCAATATTCAATGTATTTTATAACATATAAGTGTTTACTCGTATATTAAGATAATCTTTAGTTTTCTTTACCATTACAGACTGACTCACATGTCACACCATAAAGCATGCAAGTAAAATATGCAGAAGGACTGTACCTGCTATCAGTAGTTGTAGTAATAAACTCATGAACTCTGCAGAATTTACGTGAATAGCTATCAATATTCCTAGACTGGCTACAGTCATATTTGCTATATCATTCATTTTCAAACGTATATGTCAAATTAATGTTCCCTTTAGCCACAAAAATAACAGACAGTCCTACAACTTTGCATATATGAGATTGTTCCTCAATGATTTTCTAGCTGCGTTCCATTATTCTTGTAATATGCTCAGCACCTACACAATATGCTGCTGAACATGTTAAAGTCCCACCAATTCTTGTTCTCATTAGCCAAGAAACATATAGCAGTGCATTTTTTCTTCAATATTGGTTGATAAACCAATTCTCTGTCAGAATATATTTTAAAATATTCTGCACAAAATGCATGTAGACTCTGAGTTTGTTTGTGTCTTTCGGCTTTTCCCGGTTAGGGGTCGCCACAGCGGAAATCCGGTCCGCTAATGATTGGTAATTGATTTTTATGTGCAGAGTTACCAGCCCTGACGCACAACCTTCAATGAAGGTACGCCCATTCACGCATGTCTCCACGCAAAAGACGCTCTAGCTGTGAATCGAACCAGACAGCGTCTTACTGTGAGGCGACTAATTATTTTAATTTTGAAATTTCAAAAGCAAAACCTTCATTCAGAGCAGATAATCTAGAGGGCAAAAAAGTTTCTATCTTGCTACACTATTTTTATGAAACAAGAGTGTCCACTACTTACACATAGATACCTTGTAGAGAATTTCAGATTCCTAAAAACCTTAGATCTTGATACATTTCCTTCATTGTTAGCTTATACCTCCATATCTAATTACCCTTTGACCAAAAACAAGCATGAGAAACAAAACTAGTTGGATAATTTAATCAAAAAATTTGCCAAAATTAATACCAGTACCCATCCATGTTGTCATCAATAAAATACCTGCAAAACATTCCTCTTATGATAAATGCTTTCATATGCTTACTGTATTTGTCTTTCCTATTCTGCCATCATTATAATAGTAAAGTCAGGGACACTAAGAGCCTCATGACCATACCATGTAATTGTTAATAAAATTCATTATCAAAAGGGAAACAGTTGCACATTAATATTGTTTCCAACAGAGTACAAATAATTTCTACTTGAATATTATCAGTCATCTTATGTAACTTCTTTTCATGTCAAAATCTTCATTTTATATAAAAGAGGCATATAATACAAATTAACCAGAAGTCCAAAAGAATAACATTTCTTCCATAGCACATCTTTTTAACTCTTCCAGAAAGTGCCAACAGTCTCTGGTATAACATTTTACTGCCTCAGTCATTTCCTTTCAGACATAATCTAATTAAATTTCAGTAGGTTCTCTCAGCCTTAGATGCTGATTCAATTGTCTAGACTCTAAATGAAGGGGATTGTTACTGATTATTAGAATATAAGGAATTACAAAGGCAACTACAGTTAATGTTAATCAACCTCTAGGACTGAATGATAGTAAGGATATTAAAATGTGTAAAAAATATGTGATTTTTAATAGTTTTGTGGAAAACGTTTTCATTTTTACATTTATATTGATTCCATAGATATATTATCATATAATTGTATATAGCAATATGACTGCTTTCTAGTGTGTAGAGGCTGTTTGTTGATGATTTTCATGATCTTATACTTGAAATACTTTGAGATGCCTGTAACTTTTAAATTTTAGTTTCTGATGAAGTCTCTGGTAAAAATTAAGGGATCAAAGTACTAAAACATGATACACAATCCACATATATAAAGGTGTCATTCATGTAGTGAAAAAAACAGGTGGACGAACAGAGCAAAGGCAGGCAAAAATAATGACTATGTACTTACTATAAATTACCATTCATTGCCTATAAAAGATCGTGACACAGTGGGGAATGGGAATATGTCCTTTTTCCACTGTAGTGCAGTCTCGGAGTGGGTAGCTATAAAGTAACATGAAGTTTCAATTACCTTATAGCTACAGACACACACACACACACACACACACACACACACACACATAAATATATATCTATCTATATATATATATATATATATCAGACACACATCAGTTTTCTGTGCAAGACTGCTATGCTCAGGAGACATACAGCAGGTAGGTTTGCACTTTCAGTGGGGACCTTGCAGTGGTTAAGTTAATCACTGATCTCTTGATGACAAGATTGATGTGTTTACCCTTCATTTTGAAAAAACTGGAATACACTTAATAAGAGAGATGTTATAGAATCAGCTAAGGCTTTGTACAGTTCTGCATTTTACCCATCAGTACCTGGTGTCTTTCCTAGTGGCAATTTCTTAACAGCAGTTTTCACCTCTACCATCATGATGGGCTTCCATAGTTTAATTTTGTATGTTTATCAAAGGTGTAGGTCTACCTTTTCCAAAATCCTTCTCCCCAATTAGGGCCTCTATCCCCCGACTCTGAATGTAGCCCTTGGTAAATCTGAACAAACTCATTACTGTTAGGATGATTCTTGCATAAACTGTCAACATGATTCTTCTGTATACTGTTGACATGATTTCTTGTTCAATTGCTAGCATGATTCCTTAGTATAATTCTGGCATGAATGCTCAGTATACTGCTGGCATGATTCCTTAGTATAAGTCTGACATGAATTCTCAGTTTACTGCTGGCATGATTCCTTAGTATAATTCTGGTATGAATCTTCACTATACTTCTGGCATGATTCCTTAGTATAATTCTGGCGTGAATGCTCAGTATAATGCTGTCATTATTCCTTAGTATAATTCTGGCTTGATTCTTTGCATAATGCTGGCATGATTCCTTAGTATAATTTAATGCTGGCATGATTCCTTAGTATAATTCTGGCTTGATTCTTTGCATAATGCTGGCATGATTCCTTAGTATAATTCTGGTATGATTATTTGTATAATGCTGACATAAGTCATTGGTATAATTCTGGTATGATTCTTTGTATAATGCTGGCATAAGCCCTTGGTATATTGTTAGCATGATTCTTCTCTGCACTGTTAACATTATTCTTCATTATAGTACTGGCATGATTCCTCAGTGTATTGCTTGGTATGATCCCTTAGTATAATACAGGCAAAATTCCTCAATATACTACTGCCAGAATTCTGCATCTTTGGTAACTCCTTACAAGGTTTATTATCAAATGCCCTTGCTACAGTAGTGATCCTCTTCACCTGTAATTGTGTCTGAGAGCTTTCCAGGTAGCTTATCCTTTTATCCACATGTTTCTCCTGTTTATCCCTTTTGTGTTGTGTTTTACTTTATGCTGGGCTTTATATTGTTTTCAAAGGTCTTTGTTTAGAAATCTGATTTTCTTAGCTGCTACAAGTACTGTAGAAGCTTCCTCTTTGAATTGAGAGGTATGAGTGGCTGGACTGCTTCAGTATTTTAACTTAGTTGCATAGACTTTCTCCTTCTAGTTTACTCAAGTCTCACCAGATATTTGCAGGAATACCTCCCACAGGCTTACAATGTATACAGTCTAGGAGCCTCTCCTTTGTATTCCCTATCAGATCAGTGTCTTTGAAGTGCAGAGGATTTTGTGCCTGATGTCTAGTCTGTTCCACAGAGTCTTGTACAGAAAACTGATGTGTGTCTACTAGATTGAGAGGTAGTAGGCTGTCATGAGTTAGCTCCCTATATATCCTGAACCATTTTGTAAACTAATCAGTAATTCAGGTGGGTAATGCTGGAACTGTTTGGGGTTGTAAGGATATATTCCTCTGTTTCCACATGCAAAACCCTTGTAACATCTATATGCTTAAATTGTTTATGAAATGACTAATGGCCTCTCTGAATACACGTACTCTTTGTTGCTCTTGATGTCCTCTCCCTGACTGAATCTAATGCTGTATTAAAGTTACTCTATATGGACTGGTAAATTGTGGATCTTCTTACTCCCTGTTGAAGTGGAGCAATTCAGTATTGTCGAGTTGTGCACACTTTCTTTATAGAGATCATCTTACAGGGTGTAGTAGATAGTCTAGAGTGGCCTGGCTGCCTTCACCCACCATCCCTGGGTACAACACTGTTCCAAATGGACCTATTTTGGTGTCAGCCCAGAAGAAAGCAAATAACAATATAAAATAAAAGGAAGCATAAAATATGAAACATACACAGAGTACTAATTACCTCTGTAACAAACACATGGAAAGGAGTACATACCAGAAACACTTTATCGGTGATACAGACTAAATTTAGGAAAAGTCACACACTCACAATAATCAAGAAATATGTAGCACTAGTTATTATACAGGAGAACTATGGGAAAGTTCAAAGTGGGAGATGGAGGAATGGGACGGGGAGTGATACAGTTAGTGAATGCAAAGTATGGGGGAGTAGAGCAAATTAAGATGTGATATATACTTAGAAGTGGGTGGTGCATTATAAGAGAATCCTGCCATGGAGTTATGACTCACATTGCACTGACGTAAGCCCTCCCTAAATACTTTGGAATCCTGTTTTGCCTACTTGAAATTGTACATAAAACCTTACTTTTAGCATGTAATTTAAACCCCGTAACATTAACAGAAGCACTTAACTGTCTGTAGAATGAAACCAAATGATCTAGGGCTTACTTTGTGGCTTTAGATTTCCTAGTAACAGTCTGCCCACAAAAATTAATAGAGTTGAAAGGTATTAAACGTATACCAGTTTTATACACTCACCAGCAAAAGTATGAAATCTCTCACAGTTTAGACCACAGAAATAAGACACTCATGCACACAGGCACACACAATAAACACACACACACAGTACCCTCATGTTACCTGCTTTCAGGTACTTCGTCCCTGTTCTAACTTTTGTCCTGTTCAATATAATTCTTTATTCCACTAGTTACTGTAACAGGATGGGGTACATCCATGTTGCCTTGCCCTACTGTGATTTCTACATATTTTCCTTATGAGGTATCCATTTCTTCTTGAAAGCCAGCTGTCTGGAGAGGTTAAAGCATGTAGATAAGTCAGGTTCATCTGTGAATCATTTCTGTGATTACTTTGTTCTATGTTCTTCTTCTGTACAACCTGCCCGTAGTGGTACTTGTCAGATGATGTCCTTTCTGTTTGTCGACAGCTTCCTGCAGCTTGTTAATGAAAGCAGTTTTCAGCCTTGATTGAATCTGTATACTCCAGTTCTCTGCCCAGTGAGGATGTTATTTTGCCCATCTCATTAGAGAGATCCTGAGATCCCTGTAGGATCAGTGGGCAACTCACATTTGTCTCTGCCTTGCACTTTATGAGAATGAGTAAACTGTATTAGTCTAGTGATGGCAGTACCAGTTTTCAGGCTAACAAGTGGCCAGACTTTTTCAATTAATTCATCTGCACTTATAACACCTTTTTATATATTCCACTTAACACCCTTAGTTCCTTAAGGCATTAAAACATTTCTGGATGATTTATTTATCTAACTAACTTATCAATTAGTAATATAAGATATATGACAGATTAAGGATTTAGAAACAAAATGTTACTAAGTTTGTTAATCTAGGATATATTTCTGCGGAGATGATAATCACTGTTTGTCACTTGTTATTTGTGTAACATTTACGGCCATATTTCCATACCTGACTGATCTGAATGTCATTGTACAGCACAGTGTGAAATGCCATCATGCCAAAGAGAAAACCATACTCTCTCTGTTTATGTAAAATGCAGTACGCTGGATATATTGTTATATATTTCCAGGAATTATGAAAATACGTCACAATTCCATATGTACAATAGTCCCAAAACCAACAGATGTACCAACTGTGGCATGACGCCAGCTTAAACCTTAGATAACAGTGAAGAAAGCTGTCACCGATACTTAAAGCTGTCACCGATACTTAAAGCTGTCACCGATACTCCCAGTATACGTTGTTCAGTTTGAGACATTGAGGGTATTTATATCATTAGGTATTCAAACAGACGTAATGGTTCTTATTACTGAAAATATCTGAATAAATAAGCAAACAGAAAAGAATGTCCTGTTGTCACATGAAAGTTGAAGTCTGGCTGACCAAAGTGCTGCTTACACTAAGGATGGCAGAAATAGACAGCTTGCCTAGTATGCAAAGCTGCACAAAGGTGCCTTGCATTATATGCAGGCCTCCTTTAACCCATGGATACCCTCATTCTTCATGGTGTAGATCTGCCATATGGAATGCCAGGAAATGTGTTGCCACATGTAAATGCTATAAGCCTATTATGAATTTGGTGCACTGCTCTGGAAGACAAAATGCCTAGCATATTAATTCACAGATGTGCACAATCGTCAATTCATATACAGAGAATCACACAGAATGTATAAGTATACTTAGTGATTGAACTGCATATACCTATGGAATTTACTGAGAGGGAATCTGACCTGTGTTCATCCTAGCAAGATTATCAAGCCAGGAAAAAATGTGCAGTAAAATGTGATTGTATGACTGGGTATCTGAGCTAATGTCCATGCACATACTTACATGTGTGTGTGTGTGTGTGTGTGTGTGTGTGTGTGTGCGTGTGTGTGTGTGTGTGTGTGTGTGTGTGTGTGTGTGTGTGTGTGTGTGTGTGTGTGTTTGTGCGTGTGTGTGTATGTGTGTGTGTGTGTGTGTGTGTGTGTGTGTGTGTGTGTGTGTGTGTGTGTGTGTGTGTGTGTGCTCGAGCACGTGTAACTGTCTGAATTCTTATTGTGAGTGACTGAGTGAATGAATGTACTGTGTGTATGTAATCATGAGGCAGATGACTACTGCCTGGTCAAACCTGTGGCTGTTATGGATTGGGAAACTGTGGATGCAGGGTGTGCCAGCACTAAATACATATGCATATGTGTGTGGGTGTGTGCGTCTTTCATGTGTGTGCGTGTGTGTGTGTGTGTGTGTGTGTGTGTGTGTGTGTGTGTGTGTGTGTGTGTGTGTGTGTGTGTGTGTGTGTGTGTGTGTGTGTGTGTGTGTGTGTGTGTGTGTCTTTCTATTTGTGTGTGTGTGTGTGTGTCTTTCCATTTGTGTGTGTGTGTGTGTGTGTGTGTGTGTGTGTGTGTGTGTGTGTGTGTGTGTGTGTGTGTGTGTGTGTGTGTGTGTGTGTGTGTGTGTGTGTGTGTGTGCATTTGTGTGTGTGTGTGTGTGTGTGTGTGTGTGTGTGTGTGTGTGTGTGTGTGCCCCTACTATTCAGAATATACTTCTCCAAAGTACAGGCAAAAACTAACGGTCTGTGGCTGACAAAGTTTGCCGATTACTGCAAACTAGGAGTGGTCATTCAGTCCCCTAACAATGTCAATATCCTACTAGAAGGACTTACACAGACTCACGATTGGTGCAAAAGTCATGGACTTACACTCAATGGAAAAAAAAAATGCATTATCATCCCCTTCAGCAAGGATGATGTTCCTGCAAACTACTCCATAAATAGCAATACCTTAAGCACCCAATCACTTGTGAGAGACTTGGGCATGCAGGTTGACATGAACCTTACTGTCGCTCATCCAGTCAGGATAAAATAGACAAGTCTTTGTGAGTTCTGTTCGAGCAATTCTCACCTTAGCAAATGTGTCTGTTGACATAACATTACACTTTGAACCTGTGTCTATTTTGAGCTTGGAGGATTTACCATTGATCTGGACAGTACAAAACACTTCGGTCTTTGCCAACAAATGCACTGCATCAAACTTTTCATGAATTACTGATAAACCATCTACATAGAAAGTAGAGATGCAGCTCTCTATATGATCAACTTGTTTTTTCGAGTGACCCTTCTTTATAACTGCGAGATTTGCTTGATTTGCAAATCTTTTGAAAATAGTTCCATTTTTTACACTTGTGGCATTGCTGACCAAATGCTAATCATTTTTCCCTTTTAGACTCATGATTGGCACCACAATTGTGACAGTTAACAATAAAGCTGGATTTGTGTTTTGCTGACTCACCCTTGTATTGCACTGAGCACGCCCTTTTCTTAGAACTTGCTGGACAACTATGTGGTTTCCCAGGAAAACCTGCAGGGGCTGTAGCTGCCATGTGCTTAGGCCTGCTTCTGCCAGTCATATGTTGCATGCTGTCTACATTTGCTCTGGAGCCTGCTGAAACCATGCTCTTATCACTTGCAAGCATACTTGTGTACCTTTCTGTAACTTCGTGGATTTGACAAATCTCAACAGCTTTACTCAACATTAAATCACTGTCACAAAGCAAAATCTTTCTCACAGCAGTACTATTAATACCACACACAAGCCTGTCCTTTATTAACTCATCTTTTAAGTCACCAAACCGACACATTTTAGCTTTGTTTCTCAGGTCAGTTATATAAGCTGCAAATGTTTTCCCTGGTTTCTGATCTCTTGTATAAAACAAATGCCTCTCTAATGTAATATTTGTCTGGGGGTTACACATTTCCCTGAATTTGTGATTCAAACACTTGGGGTCTTTCCTTGATTTAGCCTGTACAACAATATGATGGTTTTCACATTCTCGCTTATATGCTGCTGGTGCATACACAATTGAATGCTCTCTTTCAATGGCCTCTGACCCAGCTAGATTTAGCAAAATGAATGCCCTGGTGCATGCATCTTTGTCAGAATAAGCTGCTTATATAAAAATATCATACTCTTATAGGTTCATAGATTCATAGGTAGGTACTAGGCTATTGGCCCTAGTGCCTATATATGCCTAGCCAAAAAATGTATCCTGGCTTTCGCCACCCAAGAAAATTATTTCCCTGTGCCCCTGTCAAGCAGAGCCACAGAAGTGATCCCTGGGGTGAATTTCCCATTTCCCATCCAATCATCAAGATTTTTCTTGAAGAGTGCTAATGAGGAGCTCTGTTTGACATAGATAGGTAGTCTGTTCCAGAGTATGGGAAGTCTCTGGGACAGGAATCTATCCCTCCAGCATGTTCTGTTTATTGTGGTGACAAGGTTTAGGTCCCTAGAGCATGTAGCTTGGAGGGATTGGGATTTCTTTAAGTGGAGCATGTCCAACAGCTCTGGGTTTGACATAGCTTTGTATGTTAGGCAGAGATCGCCCCTGAGTAGGCGATATGCGGTGGAGTAAAGCTGTAGTTCTTTGAGACGGTCTGCGTAGGGCATCTGTTTGAGGCCAGTAATCCTCTTTGTGAGGTATTTCTGTGGTCTTTCCAGTTGTTATAGATGTCTTGTGAGGTACATACCAAAAGGGGTGTTGTACTCTATAATGGGTCTAATGAGTGATGAGTAGAGGGGAACAATTACCTCTTTTTTTCTGGATGAGAATCCTTTTGTGATGAGATGAGCCATGTAGAAGGATTTCCTGACCACTGTGGCGATGTGATTATCAAAGGAGAGACTACTGTCCACCTGTGTCCCAAGGTCTCTTATCACATTTTTGGCATTAAGTAGACTACCAGCTATGTGGTAGTTCATGGGTACAGAGTTTTTACCAAAGGGGATGACAATACACTTTTTGGCATTGAGCTTCAGGCCATGGCTTTGACACCAGGTATATGTCTCAGTGAGGCCCTTTTGTAGTTTGTCCACATCATTAGGAGTTTCAGTTATGGCTCCTAGTTTGCAGTCATCTGCAAACTTTTTTAGCCAAAGACCTTCTGTGTTAGCCTGCACTTCAGAGAAGTAGATACCAAACAGGAGAGGACCCGGGACTGAACCCTGAGGTACTCCACTTGTCACTGGTCTGAAGTCAGATTTGGAATCCGCTACTTTCACAGTGTGGGTTCTGTCCATGAGCCAGTTGGCATCCCAGCTTGTAACATAGGAATTTATACCTAGTTTAGTGAGCTTATCTATAATTCCAGAGTGGGGGATGGTGTTGAAAGCCTTGGCGAGATCTAGATAAGCTGTGTGAACCATTTTACCCTCATCTATGGCTTTAGTGACTGTTTCAAAGAAGTCAATCAGGTTTGGGAGACATGATCTGCCTTTTACAAATCCAAACTGGGTAGGGTCCAGAGTTTGGAGATTACCAATGTCTTTGTTTATGAGTTCCACGATGATACGTTCCATGGCCTTGCAGACCAGGCTCACCAGGCTAATGGGGCGGTAGTTCCCAGAGTCCGTCATGGCTCCCCCTTTGTGGAGTAGGATAACCGTCGCTGTGCACTATTCAGTGGGTACAAAGCCTGAGGTGAGGCTATGATTGAACATGGTACTTAGGTAGGGTGCCAGTTCATTCTATAGTTCATGTAGAACGCAGCCTGGGATATTGTTAAGTCCCATGGATGCTGTGTTCTTGGCTTTGGAGAGTGTGTTTTTTACCTGTGCAGCCGTGATTATAGGAACTTTGCATTCTTCCGGTACAGAGATGGGCCCTCTAGGGGGTGAGAGGGGGTAAAGTTAGCAATGAACCTATCTGCTAGGATGTTGGCAATATCAGTTGGTTCTGTATATTTAGTGCCATTGTGCTGTAACTCAAAGCAGATCTGAGTGTTCCCATTGAAATTCTTGACATAGCTATAGAATGCTTTGTGGTTGTCTTTAGAGTCAGTGGCAATTTTGTTTTCGTAACTAGCTTTGGAGGATTTTATGAGGGATCTCAGCTTCTTACTGAGGTTGACCAGGGAGTTCCTCCAGTCATGAGATTTTACTCTTTTTTGCAACAGTTTCTTTCTTCTGTTGTAGAGTTTGTTTATGGCAGAGGACCACCAGACTGGCTTCCTTTTTTTGGAAGATAACATCTTGGTTCTATTAGGGATAGCATGATCCATGCACTCGTGGAAGTGCTTATAAAGTGCATTTGTGTAGGATTCAGTAGTCATACCTCTATTTTCCATCTGCATGGGTGTCATGAAGTTTGCTACTTCTGTCTTAAGAAGTGTGAAGTTGGCTTTGGAGAATTTTTTACGATTGTTTCCCTAATTTGGGGTGGGGGTGGGATGTGGATGTCTAGGCTGATTAGCTTGTGGAACACTGGTTTCCCATGTTGGTAATGACCAGGTCTAGGATATTGTTGCCCCTGGTGGGGGTGTGAATAAGTTGATCCAAGGCATTGGAATTTATGAATTCTAGAAAACATTGAGCAAAAGAGTTGGTACATGAGTAGTTTTCCCAGTTAATGGTGGGGTAGTTGAAATCGCCCATTCATAGGGTGTTGGATTGTACCCTAATACTTTCCAGTGTATCAAGAAATGAGGAGTGGGAATCCTGGGGCATGGTAGGGGGGTCTGTAGCAAGCTATAATTTGGATTGCAGTCTTGCCCAGAGTTAGTTGCACTTGGATAATCTCGTGCAACTAGCTTGGAGGTGTGGATATCCTTAATGAATATGGACCGCCTCTGCCTTTAGTGCTTCGTTCTGGGTTAGGTGGCTGAAAGGTGTGATATGAATTGTAGCCTGGTAATGCAGGGGTGCTTTCTGGAGCTTTGAACCAGGTCTCTGTCACTGCACAGATGTCAATGTTCTCCATTTTAAGGAGTGCCTCGAGTGAGTGCATTTTGAGGTTTGGACTTCTAGCATTGAGTAGCATTACCCTCAGATTTTGCTTGCTTGTACCTGTTAAGGTGGTGAATTTGTCATTTGAACCTTGCCTAAAAAAAGGCACTATAGGGGTGGCAAGAGCCTTAGCCAGTATCCAGAATCCTAAGGGCGGCAGGTGCAGGCCATCTCTGGCAAAGCATCGTGGTCTGTTGATCATGTCGTCCCAGGCAGACAAATACTGGATCCCCTTAGAATGACACCAGAAGCTTAGCCAATTGTTGAAGCCAATCATTTTGTCCTTGTACTGTGGTATCATTCTGGGTGATGGCAGGATGCTACTCAGAGTTAGCGTCATACCTGCCTGGGATACAAGATCGGAGAGCTCCTCCATGTCTCTTTTCATGTAGTCCAGGGAGGTACATCTCAGGTCATTCACACCAACATGGACAATGACAGTATCATATTTGTACTTATTGTGGAGTGAACTGAGTGCATGCATTATGTGGCGGATCCTGGTACCTGACAGGCATCTGACAGTAACTTTCTCCTTGTTTAGTCTAGTGAGTGGAACATCAGTGTGCCTGACTATAGAGTCACCTATGACTAGAGTGTTGGGTACATTGTTATGCCTTATGGGCTGTGGTTAAGTGGCACACTGAGTTTGTGGGCTATGTGTCATTTGGGTTATGTTGGGAAGTGGGGTTTGCTTGCGTTGATGCTTTGGATGCCCCTGACGCTTGGACAGGTTTTTATTGAGAGCCTCCGCGAATGTAGGTGTGTGTTTTGTGTTTCTATGTGTGTGTTTTGGTGGTGTAGGTTTTGAGGGACTGTGTAATGAGAGTGGTGCAAGTGTTTACCTTCTCCTCTTGACTGTCTAGTCCACTCTTGGGTGAAGAGAGCTTTGCTTCCAGTTTGGCTATATAAATGCATCTCTCATAGGTTGTAGTGTTGGGTGGTAGGAGGAGAGGGTTGTCTGTGTACATGAGGCAATTGCTGCATTGCCCCAAGATGCCCAGATTCATCAGGTAGACAGGAGAAATCACTGGGAGCTGACCCTTAAACATGCCTGTATAGGTGCTTATTTATTAAGTACTAAAAACTGCTTTCCTCTAGACAAGTGAGGAAAGTTGAGTGCTGTAGTAATTTGCAGCTTAAGTAGTGCTTACAATGAGTTCTGGACAAGTGCTGAGTTCAAATATTCTCCAATTCTCTGCAATATTCGGATCAAACACAAGTGGTGAGGGTTTTTGAAATCCATCTGCCATATTAACAGATACCAGTGAAGGCTTTTGCAAGTATGGATGAAAACACACACATACACATATGCCAGAAATTTATGCCAGTATTTGTAAATTTTCCTAATAGCACAATAAGCCTCTGAATAACTGAACTTTGCAAAATAAGTCTCTGGCACTGTAATACTCTTGAAATTACTGTACTGTAAGAAATCACATCTTATCAGTGTAAGAAACATTTCAAAATAACTTCCTTTGCAAATAAACAGTACACAGCAAACTGAAACATTCTCAAAATGGTGGTACTTTGCTAAATAACTCTTTACAGTGCAAGAAACACTCTGTAATGGTAGCATTTTGCAAATAAGCACACCAGTGCAAGGAATTTTTCAGGATGGCTGTATTTTGACTGTACTTCACAAAATAGTTGCACTTTGCACACAAATAAATTCTTCGGAATGCATGCACAGTAATAAGTACATACTGTAAGCACTTTACACATTTTACACACTTTGAGATACCTTGAATAACTATAGTTATGCCCTTAATACAATAGGAAATTAGTAGTTATGCCAAAACACAGTACTATGCCAAAAGACAGGCAGTCGCTTTGCTTTATTTATATGTAATGTGCTCTTCTCTGCCCTTATTATATTTGTTTTGCTCGTCTAATCCTTTTCCATGCCCTTTGTAATTTTCTTGTTCTGGTTTTACTCTAAACATGTCTGTTTTGCTTTAAACATGCTCATTTTGCAATTCTGAGGTAATTCCAAACCCCTTATGTGCTTTTCTGATAATCATTTTAACAAATATCTTAATTTTAAACATTTTATTTAATAAACCTTTTGTGCCTCTCGCTTGTTTAATAATGTGGTTTGTGCCCTTGTAATGCACCGTTTCATTTTTTTATAAAATAAATAATTTGTGCAAGTTTTCATTACCTTTCTTTCATTTTTGGCCCTTTTTGTGATTTTTCTTCTCTTAGTTTACCTTCACTGTTAACTCTGCACCTCGTAGCTCTGAAAAGCAGTCTCTGAAATCCTGGTTCTGATACCATGTCTCTCGCCCAGTCAGGATAAAATAGACAGGTCTTTGTGGGTTCTGTTCAAGCAGCTTTATTGTGTACAATCACATCATGATTGAGTCTTAATAACTTTAACTTAGATAAACTCATAAACAAACTAGCTATTACACTCATACATGCTCACTCTCTGACTGCATTCTCAAAATGGCACTGAAGCTAGCATGTGCTTGCTATTTATATGTATGTGCCATCCTTAAAATGCTTCTTAAAGATACTGCACACATACTCTATTCTACACTTAACTTTGATCACCATGTCTCCATAGTAGTAATAAGGGCATTCTATGTTCCTCACCTCATAAGTAAGGGCATTGCCTCCAAAAAAAAAAGGTTATTATCCCTCCCTGTACTCTTCCCTCATCAGACCAATAATAGAGTATAATGCTCCCTTTGGTATGTACCTCTCTAAGTACCTGCAACAACTGGAGAGACCGCAAAGGTTTCTTACAAAGAAAATTCAAGGTCTCCAACACAAATCATATGCGGACAGACTGAAATCACTGTCTCTTTACTCTGTGTCATACAGACTACTCAGAAGCAACCTGTGCCGTGCATATAAGGCAATATCCGACACTGCCTTAATGGAAATGCTACACATTTGCACATCAAACGATATACACGTCACATGCTCAAGGGACCTTAACCTGGTATGTGACATCAATAGAACTTGTTGGAGGGACAGATTTATCTCACAGAGGTTACTTCATCTGGAATAGACTTCTAATCTATGTCAAGCAGAGCCCCTCATTGACTCTATTTAAGCATAATTTGGAAGATTGAGTCAGAATCCATAAATTCACCCAAGGGTTCCACATATGTCCATCTTAGATATGGCTAATAGGTACTGATTTAGTGTCTACCCATAACAGACACTCTTGAGAACAAGGGTTAACTTGGCTAGGCTTGTAAGGGCCCTAGGGCCTCCTATGATCCTATGATATCCTATACTGCCCACAGTTATGAATGTTCCCTTTGATTTTGTATACTAGCACTAGAATGCTTATTTTCCAGTTATCTCGGATACACCTTTCTCTCCATACTGATAAGAGTACCCTCTGGAACCATTTCTCCCATAACGCACCCAACACCTTTTTTTTTTTTGGTCTCATCACAGCTCATGTTACCAGCATGGCCCTCAGTGCACCATGTCCATGCTGGTACTTTCAGCCATTGTCCTACCCACCAGACTATTCAATCATTAATCATGGCTGGTTGTGGATACTAAGGGCATCCCAGGAGTTCTGCCAACTGTCCAATTCGGGAAAGTTTTTTTTGTTTTGTTTTGGGTTTTTTTTTTTTTTTATGCCTTACCTACATTTTTACTACCCCTTCTCCCATACTCATCTACCATGTCCAACAGCAACTCCCCTCTTTGGACCATGCCTCACCTTAGGGGCCATCATTGATGAGTACATTCCCTCTCAGGATGGGCATACCAGTCCCTTCTTATCACTCTGTCAGTTGCCTGCTAATCAAACCTGGGTTTGCTGGGCCATAATCTGGTCTTTATCCCTCTATGCAACTCACCCAACATCTTGTTTTCATCTGGCCTGCTGCTTTCCCTGACTTAATTTTCCTTAGTTCTGTTCTTACTTCTTCTATGCTGGATTCCTCTTCCTCTTTCAGCATAGGCTGTGTCCGGGGCAGTACATTTTTTCTGTGGTTTTCTTCATTCAGAAGCTACTGGAAGTACTCCTTCCATCTGCCTTTTTGTCCTATGGGATGCTGAGCAGTTTGCTGCTGGCATCCTTTACTAAGGATGTCTGATGGCTATCTCCTTTATCTTTCTGTCTTTGCTTTGCAACCTGATAAAGTTTCTTTGTGGCATCTGCTGACTCACTTTCCAGAAGCTGGTGGAGAGTCTTTGATACCATGTTTGTTCTTGTTGTGACTGCTGTACTGCTCCCTTAGCCTCATTGCTAGCCAAATAGTTTTCCTTCCTAGCCTTGTCCAGCTTTTCTATTTTCCACTTTTCCCTGCCCTGCACTCATTCTTTCTTTTCATAACTTCCTTTACTTCTGCATTCCACCACCAGCTTTCCTTTTGTACCTTATATGCATACCCGACTCCACCACATATCTATCCTATAGTCCCCAACACATGGTGCTTTGACATGCTGCCATTCTTCTTCATCTCCACCTATTTCCTCTTCTTCCAGAGGTGCTAGAGACCTGAGTATTTCCTTGAACTCTTGTGTTTTGCTCCAGTCAAATTCCAGGTCTTCAGTCCAGTCTATGTTGACCTTAGAGCCTTCTCTGGCCACTGCTTTCAGCTGTTTATGGCTATCAGTGGTTTAAGCTGTAGGCTGTTTCACTTACAATGACTTTACAGTGTCTGACTGTACCCCAGTGTCCTATCTTTACTAGTTAGAAGTCTACCTGAATTGCAAGTTGGCCTCTCTTGTATTTGATTGTGTGACTGTCTCTCTTTCTGAACCATGTGTTGGTCACCATCAAGCCATTTGCCAGACAGAAATCTAGAATGGCCTCTCCTTCTTTCCTGTTGCCCAACCCATGTGGACCCAGGCAGTCCTCATATCCTGTTCTCTCTGTCCCTATATGAGCATTCAGGTCCCCCATTATCAACACCAATTCATGCTGTCCTGCTTTTCCTAGTCTGCATTAATGCACTTTTCCTCACTGACATAAGCCTGTTGTGGGGCACTGAACTTCAGCAAATAATAGGGGAATGGAATGTACAACTGAAAGCACATGGGATGAAACTGAGTACAGACAAGCATCCAAGCAACCACTACCTCAAAACATAACACATGCAACACATAATTCACAAAGTCAGTGTGCCAAACAGTCACAGCCCTTAAGGCCAAACAACATGCCTGATACACTTGTAATAGGTGACTCTATAGTCAGACACACTGACGTCCCACTCACCAGGCTGAACAAGGAGTGGGTTATAGTAAGCTGCCTGTCGGGTGCTAGACTCTGCCACATAACACAAGCACTCAGGTCACTCCAAAGCAAGTACAAATATGACTCAGTCATTGTCCATGCTGGTGTGAACGACCTGAGACGTACCTCCCTGGACTACATGAAAAGAGACATAGAGGAGCTCTCTGATTATGTAGCCCAGGCTGGTATGACCCTGACCTTGAGCAGCATCTTACCCTCACCAAGAATGATGCCACAGTACAAAGACAAAATGATCAGTTTTAACAATTGGCTTAATTACTGGTGTCATTCTAGGGGGATCCAATGTCTGTCTGCTTGGGATGACATGCTCGACAAGCCACGCTGCTTCACAAGGGACGGCTTGCACCTGTCATCCCTGGGCTTCCAGATATTGGCTAAGGCTCTTGCCACCCCCATAGTGCCTTTTTTAGGCAAGGCTCAAAAGACAAACCCGCCTCCCTAGATAACACAAGTGGAAAAAAACTAAGGGTAATGCTGCTCAACGCCAGAAGTCTAAACCTCAAGATGCATGCTCTTGAAGCCCTCCTCAATATGGATAACATCGATGTCTGTGCAGTGACAGAAACCTGGTTCAAGGCTCCCGAGAGCACCCTAGCACTACCAGGTTATACATCATATCATGCTTTTCGGCCCCAAAACTTGGACTGAACCACAAAAGGAGGGGGAGTATCCATATTCATCAAAGATACCCACACCTCCAGGTTAGTGGCAATGCAAGAAGCATCGGAGACCATCCATGTGCAACTAACAGTAGGCAAAACTGCTCTACAGTTTGTACCATGTTACAGACCACCCTCTCAAACGCAGAAACCCCACTCAGCCTTCCTAAAGACAATGGAGAATATGAATGTCTCTCCAAACACCATCATATTGGGAGACTTCAACTACCCAAACATAGACTGGGAGCATTACTCAAGCCCCAGCACCCTAGACCAAAGGTTCCTAGAATTCATAAACTCAAATGCTATGGAACAACTAGTCACCACTCCCACAAGAGGGGATAACATATTAGACCTGATCATCACAAACACGGGGACACAATGCTCCACACTGGAAGTATACCCCTCATTGGTGAGATCAGACCATAAATTAATCTCAATGGAAATCCACATCCCGCCCCCACCCCCAGCACAGATGACCACAGTGAAGAATTTCTCAAAAGCTGACTTCACACTTCTTAAGACTGAAGTGGCATCCTTCAAGGCCCCAGGGCCAGTTGAAACCACAGCCCACTCCGCTGAATCCTATATAAACGCATTCTATGGACACCTTCAAGAATGCATGGATCATGCAATCCCAAATAAAACCAAGACCCATTCCCCCAAAGGCAGGCGTCCTGTCTGGTGGACCCAATCCATTAATAAGATATACAACAGAAGGAGGAGGCTACTACATGATAGAGCAAAATCCCTAAAAGGGAAGGCATCTCTGATCAGTACTAGCAAAAAACTACGATCACTCATAAAATCATCCAAGGCCAACTTTGAAAGAAAAATTGCACAAGACACTAAAGACAATCACAAGGCCTTCTTTAGTTATGTTAGACACCTGGGTGGAAACTCCCAGATATGCTCAGAATTAGTCCAAAATGACAAAAAATACACTGAACCCACAGACATTGCCAACATACTGGCAGACAGGTTCAGTGCAAATTTCTCCCCCCCCCCCCCAAAAGGACAAATATTTATCCCAGCAGAGTGTTGCCTCCCTGACATCTCAAATGCCCAGGTGAGAGCCGCCCTCTCCAAAGCAAAAAACACAGCATCGATGGGACCAGACGGTGTCCCGGGTTGTGTGATACATGAACTCCAAGAAGAACTAAACCTGCACATAAGGCTGCTGTTTAATCTTAGCCTTACTACAGGATATGTACCCAAAGAATGGCGTACAGCAACAGTGGTCCCACTCCACAAAGGAGGTGCCTCTATGGACCCTGGAAATTACCGCCCCATAAGCTTGACGAGCTTGGTCTGCAAAGCTATGGAGAGGATCATTATGGAACTCATAAACAAAGACATTGGGGACCTACAGACATTGGATCCTACCCAATTCGGCTTTGTCAAGGGCAGATCCTGCCTCTTGAACCTGGTTGACTTCTTTGAAACAGTCACTAAGGCCATTGATGAGGGTAAGGCAGTTCACACAGCCTACCTTGACCTTGCAAAAGCCTTCGACACAATACCCCACTCAGGCATCATAGACAAGCTCACCAGCTTAAATGTAAACCCCTATGTCATAAGATGGATTGCAAACTGGCTCAAGGACAGAACCCACAAGGTCAGAATTGCTGGAGCCATGTCAGACTCTAAACCAGTCACAAGTGGCATCCCACAGGGCTCGGTCCTGGGACCTCTCTTGTTCGGCATTTATTTTTCTGAGGTGCAAGCTAACATAGGAGGATTGTGGCTGACCAAGTTCACAGATGACTGCAAACTGGGTGCCATAAGTGACTCTCCAGCAGACACAAGTATCCTTCAAAAAGGTCTCATAGAAATGGATAACTGGTACCAGAGCCATGGCCTTAAACTAAACGCCAAAAAAATGTATAGTCATACCCTTTGGGAAGAACAAAGTACCCACAAATTACCACATAGGTGGTAATCCATTAAGTACAGAAGAAGTAATCAGGGACCTAGGGACCCAAGCTGACAGTAACCTCTCATTCAACACTCACATTGCCAAAGTGGTTAGAAAGACCTTCTATATTGCCCACCTTATCATGAAAGGATTCACATCTAGATCAAGAGAGGTCATTGTGCTCCTTTACTCCTCCCTTATCAGGCCCATAATTGAGTACAATGCCCCATTTGGGATGTACCTTACCCGACATCTGCAGCAGTTAGAAAGACCCCAAAAGTACCTCACTAAGAGAATCAAGGGTCTCAAACATTTGCCATATGCTGCCCGGCTAAAGAAACTCCAGGTCTATTCAGTCGCATACCGCCTACTCAGAGGCGATCTATGCCTGATGTACAAGGCCATGTCCAATCCGGAATTAATGGACATGCTCCATCTCAGAAAATCCAAATCCACCAGAGCCATGAGAGCGAGTGATTTGAACCTCAACACAGAAATAAGTAGGACGTGCTGGAGGGACAGATTCATAACCCAGAGGCTCCCCTCCCTCTGGAACAGAATCCCAGTCCATGTTACGCAGAGCCCCTCACTGACTCTCTTCAAGAGAAATCTTGACGAGTGGATGGGAGATCGTAGGTTTACCCCGGGGGTCATCTCTGTGTCACTGCTAGACAGAGGCGCAGTAAACTAAACCCTAAATGGGCACAGTATCCTCATTCCAAGGGATGGTAAAAGCCAAACACACTCTGGCTAGGCTTGTAAATGCCCTAGGGCAGATAGCCTAGTATGAACCTATGAACCTATGAATAAGACAGTCGTCATGGCAGCAAATGAGGGAAATCAGAATAAGATGAAAATTGAAATAGCAAAGGAAAATAGTGGAACAGATGAACAGATTCAAGTATCTGGAAGGGGTGGTTGAGGAGAAGGGAAGTCTGAATTAGGCGGTCAAAGCTAGAATTAGAGGGGCTACAGCCAATTGGCACAGAGTGCCAGGTGTAGTGTATGATGAAAGAATGCAAAAGAGGCTGAAAACTAAGGTGTACAAAACAGTGGCGTAACCAGTAATACAGTATGGCACAGAAACCTGGGCAGTAAAGGCAGAGCAGCTGAGAAAGCGAGAGGTGATGAAGATGAAGTATGTGAGATGGGTGATAGAATGCACACTGTGGGACAAATGACATTGGAACAGAAGAAAAAGTAGCGTCAAATGCAGAGTAGGTCAAAGAGAACAGATTACAGCGGTTCAGGCACATATGCAGGAAAGAAGAGGACAATCTGGCGAAGAAGATTTAGGAGTTATAGGAAGAAGGTAAGAGGAAACAATACCATCCAGCAAAGAGATTGATGGATTGCATAGGAGAAGACCTGTGTCAGTTATGCATGATCACTGAAGAAGACAGGAGACAGGCACTGAGTCAAGAAAGATGGCGACAGCTGACATGACATCCTGATCTGATGCAGAAAATGGGAAAGAGGGGTTCAGTGATGATGATGATGACGATGATAAGATGATGGCAGAGACTGGCAATCTCAAGCAAAGAAATGTCTTGGAATTTGAAGTAGGCTCAAAAAGATACTATGGGAATGGAAAGTGTGCAGTTCAGTGCTTTCACTTCTTATGCAAACAGGTGAACCCAACTGAGTGCAATGCATTCTGGCTGGCAGAAAAGCTCACTTTAAGCTGACAGACACTAAATTCCCACTCCATGATATCATGTCATTAGCCACTGACTGAATGCTGAACCTTTACTGTGATATTCAGCAGCCACACCCTGATTGAGCTTTCTTCTCATGCTTGATAGAAAGTTCCGTAATCTCACCATAAACAGCTGCATATCCAAGGGATAAGACCGTTACTGAATAATTACAACAAAGTGAACAATAACTATGTCATATCTATCTTTAATCATTTTCAGACTTGTTGATATGTCTCTTGTTCTGTCTCCAGGCAGCAATGGCACCATAACAAGCTCCTTACAAATTTTAAACCAACTGACGTGTCCATAATTTATGTCTCATTAAGCATGGCACTTTCATAAATTCTTACAAAATACAACAAGGTACATCTGTTCTATTCATAACAGATTTATCAAAGGAAATTTAAATTCAAGCTAAAACAACTACTACTTAAGTCAAACAACTGTCCCTGTAAAAAAATAAGTAACATACAACTATAAGTAAACACTTACCTTTCATTCCCTGCTCTTTCTCTACTTTGCATTTCTATCTATTTATTGATATCTCTCTTGACAAACTCACACTGATCCAAAACCTTTTATACCCTATTGTTTCTATCCATATCCAGTGCTCATCTTTTTATACTTAATCTGTGTTGTATCTACTATCACCTACTATCTTTTTCTCATAAAAGAAGTCTGTAATATACTATAATCGATTTTATACCTAAAACAAATTCTCTCTTCTCTCTACCTTTACTGATAATCCCTGCTTCTACATGCATATATGTAGATGTATATATATATATATATATATATATATATATATATATATATAGATCTAGGATGTTTGCTCGAATAAACAAATGTCCAAATCCAAAACAACCGAACACACTTTAACAAAAGCGCTTTTATTGAAAAAGCGCTTTCGTTAAAGCGTGTTACAAAAAAAAAAAAACACTGCATTAACATTTTAGCAGGGGGCACCCCCCACACCCACCCCTACTTTAATATTTTCCCTCCGAGACCACACTACAGTGGAGAAAAGGGAATTTTCCCTTACCCGCACCGTAGTACAGTCTCAGCAACAGACATACTTATGCAAAAGTGCTTCTTCGGTGAAAAGCACTTTCGTGTAAGTATGCCTGGCCGTTTGGGTTTCAGACATTTGCTCATTCGAGCAAACATCTGGAACCCATATATATATATATATATATATATATATATATATATATATATATATATATATAAATATATATATATATATATATATATATATATATATAGGTTTACTATCAAATAGAAAGACAGTATATGAAATTCACATAGTTGATCATCATAAATGGGAAAATCCTTTAGTCAACTGTCATAATCTCCCATTCAGATTGTCGAATGTACAATGCAATTCAACCAACTGAATTCGATCATTTGATAGTCCTCGCCGAAAGCCCAAATCACCAAAAACACAGTACACCACATTGCATGTCGTCCGAACATAGTAGTGGCAGTGTACATGCCCTTTATCCCTCTGTAGTGCAATCCTGGAATTAGAATATATAGTTGGGGGGTGTGGGGAGCACAGCCCCCCCACGTCGGGGGGGTGGGGGCAAAGCCCCCCAACCTAGCTTAGATCCATACTGACCATTTTCTGTTAATAGGGTATGCAAGTAGTGTATAATTACACTGGGTTTGGCTTGGAGGTTTGGATTCAAATAAAAATGTTGAAAATGGTCGAAAATGTTGAAAAATTGTGATTTTCGACCATGTGAATGCTTTACTGTTCTGAATTTCGACAATATGATTCTACATTATAATAGCTTTACATCCTGACTTTCGACTATTTGATAGTAAACCTGTATATATATATATATATATATATATATATATATATATATATATATATGTATATACACACACACATATATATAAAGATAAATAATGACATTCGTGGCCACTTGTATTTCTTTTCTGAATTTTGTCATCATCTCTACATTGTTTTTTTTTGTATACTACACTTTTTTATACTATTGTCTAAAACAAAATAAGGGTCCTGCTGCTAAATGCTAGGAGCTTAAACCAAAAACTGCACTCACTGGAGGCACTTCTATCACTAGAAGATGTAGATGTCTGAGCAGCCACAGAAACCTGGTTTAAGGCCTCAGAGAGTACCCCAGCCCTGCAAGGCTACAATGCCTTCCACACCTTTAGACCACAAAATGAACATGTGAAAATCAAAGGAGGTGGTATTTCAATCTATATTGGAGATACATTCACCTCCTGTCTAGCAAACTATACAACTCCATGGAGTTACTCTGGGTCCAGATTACGGTGGGTAAGACCCCCATTCAAGTCATAGCCAGTTATAGATCCCCATCCATGGGTCATGACACCCATGAAGCCTACTTGACCAAACTGGAGACAATCCACATTTTACTAAACACACTAGTTATGGGGGATTTCAATTATCCCACCATCAACTGGGAAATCTATGCTAGCCCTAATTCACTAGAGCAAAAATTCCTTGACTTTGTTAATTCAAATGCCATGGAACAAATTGCCCATACCCCAACAAGAGGAACAAATATTTTAGATCTGGTCCATACCACCATGTCAAAGAGGTCCACTGTTACAACTGTCAGACCCTCATTAGTTAAAATTGACCACAAATCATTCACCTTTGAACTGACACTAACACCAGAACTAACAAAGGGTGAAATCAGACTAAAAAAAAGTCACCAAAGCAAACTATACCCTTGTAGGTGAAGGTATAAATGTATTCCAAACCCCATCCCAAGCTGGAAGTAGTAACTAGACCAAGGCTCACACTAAAACCACTCCAAACTCAGTCAGACACACTGGAACCAATAAAGGCAAATGAAATGAATAATCCATGCACAAAGAAAAACGAACTCTAACTGACCACCAACAGTTTGATTTTATATTTAATGACAAAATGATTAAGTGCTTTCATTCCTGACCAGGGAACTTCATCAAAATAGACTATTGTACAAATCAAGCACTTAAATAACACACCCAATAAATTACATCATGGAAAATACAAGCTATTATTGGTCCCCCACTGACTGATAAAACTAGTGTATTTTACACTGATAAAACTATTATTGCATAATAGTATAATCACAGAAGACATAAAAACTTCAAACTGCACAATATTACATCTTTAATATTTAATATTTCAAGGATCTTCTTTTTAGAGCTGGGATAATGGAATAATCTTCATTTAAAGGCTTACACTAAAGCCCTCTACAATCACTTGCATAAATGTATAAACTCTGCTGTACAAGAAAGTATCAAAGCCAGAGCCCCAAGTAAAAACAAGCTGCCATGGTGGACATCCAGCATCAACACACTTTACAATAAATGCAAAAAGTTGCCATCCAAGAAAACAAAGGCGAGGCCTCAACATTTGAAAAGCACCCTTCTCGGCCTCAACAGGCAAATAAGACAACTTGTCAAATCCTCCAAGGGCTCCTTTGAGATAAACTTAGCAAGTACAGCCAAGGATAACCATAAGGCCTTTTACAGCTGCAGGCGTAACATAAAGGTAGGACTCAAGCATGTGCAGAACTGGTGGCCAACAATATCACACACACTGACCCCACAGAGATAGCAAACCTGCTACTGGATAGGTTTGATGAAAATTTCACTACCTTATCCCCTCCTAACATACAAGAAACCTTCTCCCAAACTTCCTCCTCACCCTACATATCTGAAGAGCAGATCCTCAATGCCCTATCCAAGACAAAAAAACACAGCCTCTATAGGATGAGATGACATCCCAGGCTGTCTTCTAAACAGACTAAAAAATGAACTAACATCACCACTAAGTACCCTTTTCAATCATAGCCTAACCCCAGGCTTTGATCCTGCAGAATACAGAAAACCTACAGTTATTCCCCTCCAATAAGGTGGCCTATCAACAGACCTGGGGAATTACAGACCCATAAGTCTGACCAGCCTTATCTGTAAGGCCATGGACTGTATCATTATGGACCTCATAAATAAAGACATAGGTGACATCCAAATCTGGGATCCTACCCAATTTGTCTTTTGAAGGGCAGATCCTGCCTGTTTAATCTGGTGGATTTCTTTGATAGTGTGACCAAGGCTATTGATAAGGAAATATCTGTGCACACAGCATACCTCAACTTGGCAAAGGCTTTCAACACAATCTGATATTCAGGCATTACTGATAAACTTAGCAAACTGAAAGTAAACCCCTCATTGTAAGATCGGTTGCCAACTGGCTCACAAACCAGACACACACTATCAAAGTGGGTGATTCCACATCAACCAGCAGACCTGTTAACAGCATGGCACCACAGGGATCATGCTGGGCCCCCTACTGTTTGGTATATACTTCTCAGAAGTTCAGGTCAAAAATAAGGGGTTGTGGGTGACAAAGTTTGCAGATGACTGCAAACTCGGTGCAATCATTGAATACACCAAATGATGTCAGTATACTCCAGGAGGGTCTCATGCAGACCACTGACTGGTGTATTACTCATGGTCTCAAACCAAATGCAAAGAAATGCATCATCATTCCCTTTGGCACAAACAATGTCCCTTCACAGTATCAAATTAACAACAATACCCTAAGTACCCATGAAGTGGTAAGGGACCTGCGATCATAAGTTGATTGCAACCTTAACTTCGACCATCATGTGTCTACCATAGTAAGTAAAGCTTTCTATGGAGCACACTTGATTAGTAAAGTCATCGCCTTGAGAGCAAAAGAAGTTATAACCCCCTTATACTTGGCACTTATTCAGCCCATAAGTATAACACCATATTCGGCATGTACTGTACTAAGCACCTGCAGCAATTAGAGAAACCTCAGAGGTTTCTAACAAAGAAGATCAAGGGGCTCCAGCATGTGCCTTACACAAACCAACTAAAGTCCCTGCTACTATACTCCTTATCATATAGACTTCTTAGGGGAGACTTATGCCTGTGCTACAGAGCAATCCATGACCCGAACCTAATGACCTTGCTGCATATACGTAAATCAAACAGGACTAGGGCTACCCATTCCTGGGACCTAAATTTGGCCTGCAACTTAAATAGGACATGCTGGAGGGACAGATTTATCTCTCAGCAACTGTTGCATCTTTGGAACAGGCTACCAATTCATGTAAAACAGAGCATCTCTATCTCTATAACACTGTTCAAGAGGAACCTGGACGAGTGGATGGGGCACCATAAATTCTTACCGGGGATAGCGCCCACAACCCTCCTGGACATGGGCAGTCATCACTAAATGCATTCTTGGGTATTGACTAGCATTTCTATGGTATTACATTGGGATGAAACAGCTAGGCTTAAAATGACCTCCGGGTCAATAGCCTAGTAATCTCCTATGATTATGATAATATTATGATAATTTTCTTGGATGGCAAAAGCCAGGGTACCATTTGGCTAGGCCTATATAGGCCCTAGGGCCAATAGCCTAGTACCTTCCTATAAACCTATGAACCTATGATCCTATGATCCTATTGTGCTATTGCATTATATTATATTGTAGTTTGTACTGTATTGTTGAATATGGAGCTTTTCTCCCTGGGCCTCTGCTAAAAATGGGTTACCCACCCAGCTGGACTTTCCTGGTAACCAAATGTCAAATAAATAAATAAATAATGAATACTAAGAGGTTTTGGGGGTTGCCATGTCACAATGTCTGCCTTGTGAGCTTTCCAGTCTGACTTGGCCTGGCTTTTTTCAGTCTTAACCCAACAAGAGCAAGAAAGTGAGCAAACCTTACAGTATGGAAGGAAGATCTTGACAGTGGATGAAAAAAGAAACTTTAGCACCAAAAGTAGCACATTTTGAAACTCACGCTTTCAGGTATTGTGATAAAGATAGTATAAAGGACTGACAAAGAAATTGTGGGAGGCAAAAGGAAGCATGAGGGAAATAAAGCATGCGCAAGTGTAGGGAGCTATAGGTAAAATAAAGACAACAAAATGGGAGAGGACAGCACCGAACAACAAAATGGGAGAGGACAGCGCAAACAAAACTGGTGTAAACATGGGAGAAAAGCTTCAGTTAGGTCTCACTACAACTATTGTCCAGAAGAGCTGAATTTTGGTGGTGAAAGCACACAAGGACATTTTCTCTCCTACCCTGAAAGAGGAGGCAAGGATAGAGAAGAATGAAAAAAAATGTAGTTATTATTTGATATACTGGGGAGATATCTCATCCTATCAAGTAGAAATGGATGCAAAGTGATGTCAGTGGTAAATACTGTGCTACTACAAGACATCACAAGAGGTCAGGATGAGCAAGAGCCAAGAGGATAACAACTAACAAAATAAATAAATATTATTCTGAGGTGAAGGACAACTGAGTCAGGGAAAGAGCTAAAAATGGACTATAGTGTTAAAGTATCTTGAGAATAAATAGAAATCTGAGGATAAAAGGTAAAGTGGTAGAACACACCAAGTGATAAAATATGGAAGACAGGAAATACATGTAGGCCAAACGAGGATTCTGTCAGAGAATTTTCAGTGAACTGGAGCTAATTAACCCCTTAACACCTCTGAGCTGCGGAATGTCACACCTCTAACAGCTGCATACATTCTTACATTCTATAGCATTTTTGAAACTTCAAGTTAAAAGCATGACCCTTATTATGCTACCTGCTATTAATTAATAATTTATTTAGCTAAAGAAGCCAGCCCCCACAAATATCACAATGACATAAGGACCTATAGGTGTTAAATGGAAGTACATTACTGAATTAAGGCTGAGTTGTTTGGTCAGGGATAGTTTGCATCTCTCTTACCAAGGATTTAGCATTCTGGCTAAGGTCATTGCTGCCTCCATAGTACCTTTTGTTTAGGAAGAGTCTATCTGTTGGATTTTACAATTTAATATATTCTAATTCAGAACACATTAATATGTTTCTACTCAATGTCAGGAATCTTAACAAAAATGCCTGACCTTGAGGCTTTCCGGCAACGTGAACATATTCATATATGTACAGATGCAGATACATGGTTTCAAAAGTACTCCCTCTCTTCCTAGGTACAGAGCCCATCATGTCCTCAGACCTACTGGCAATTACAGGGGAGTATCAGTATTTGTCAAGAATAACATTGCCTCACAACAGATTCTTCAGGTCACCACAGTTAAACACCCAGATGCCCAAATCACAATAAACAAAAACCTAATTGCCACTTCGGTGCTAGCTATAGAAGACTATTTATGTCCTCTTGTGAGCACGGTAGCTATTATAACACCTTATCTAAAACCCCCATTAATACCAAAACTTTTCTACTAAAGGATTTTGACTATCCAGCAATAAAAAGGCTGACCTAGACTGACAATACACTCATAGATTCATATGTGCTTACTAGGCTATTGATCTATGAGGATCTTAAAAAGTCCAACGTTACATTCCCATGGTAGTTTTAGCCATGATATTTTGTGTATAACTAACCCAAAGGTGGGCAGAATAAGAATATGTTGACACATTTACTTGTTGCCCTGTCCATAACATACATGGATACTAATTTAACATGTCCAGTGTTTCCCTGATATTATAAATGATACTTCTATTTTACAGATAGTTAACCATCCTACTAGGGGTCACAGTATACTTGATCTAGTCTTCACAAAAATGGCTACTTCTTGCACATTTCCATATGTATCATTATGCCTTGTTATACTAGACTATAAATTAGTGACCTTTTCCCTTTAAAACTGGTGGTACATCCCATTTAAAGCCTTTGTGTTTAGGGATTTCTCAAAAACAAACCTTCTACAGTTACTTGATGACTTGTATCAATTCCACTGGAATCCTCCATTAATGGATCCCATTGTTAAAACTGCTGCCTATGCTGCTCACTTCAGCTGCTGTTTTAAAACAGGCCATATCTGTACTAAATATAATAAGGCCATTTCAAAAGAAACCCTTATAGCTGAATGCCAATAGAAATAAATTACATAACAAGAGAACAAAATACTATAGGTAAGTGAACTAGTGAAGAGATTTAGGGAACCATTAGGAAGATCAGAGCTGAGTATGGATTTAAAATAGCCAGTAAAACCAAATCTAAGTACAAATCCTTCTTTAACAATGTCAGGATGTTAAGAATTAATACAATACAGAACAATGTTCAGAGCTAGTTCGTAATAATACTGTACACTTTTACCCAAAAGAAGGAGCGAATATCCCAGATGACAACTGTAGTTCAGGTTTTACACCACAGTTATAGCTATTCTACAGATTGTACAGTCTCTGACACCAACTTCAGTTTCAATAGAACAAGTTCTCTTGGCCCTATCAAAAGTTAAGAACACCTCATCTACTGGCCCTGAGTATATAGTAGACTGTTGATCAATGCCACATATGACCTATCAATGCCACATATGACCTATCTGAACCCCCCAACTTAGCTTCTTTAATCTAAGCCTCTCCAGTCCCCACTGGCTACTTTCTTGAAGCCTTAAAGACAGTCATTGTAATGTCATTACACAAGAGTGAACCAGCCATGGACCCTGGTAACTATGGACTCATTAGTCCTGAGCCTTGTATGTAAATAAGATATGGAACCTATTATATCAGAACTCAATAATCTGACCATTGAAAATCTTTTAAACCTGGACCCTCTTCAATTTGGACTTGTCAAGGAAAAGTAAAACAAACTAGGTGATAAAATATAAAAGAGAGAGAATGCAGACAGGTGAAATGAAGATGGGCAGGGGTTCTGTCAGAGAATTTTCAGAGACATGGAGTTAATGAACTTATTAATACCTATGACTTCATCGATTTATTTTGAAAAACTAACTGAACTGAAGCAGTAGATAGCGGTTATGACATACATGCAGTATATCTGTACCAGATCAAGGCCTTTGACATTATTTCCCAATGCAGGCATTATTGACAGACTTGTAAATTTGAATATAAATAGTTATATTGTGTGTTGAACAGCTAACTGGTTATATGACAGAACCCATATCATTAGAATCACAGATGCTACTTCTGAAAGCAAAAGAGTTACCAGCAGTGAGGCACAGAGCTCAGTGTTGAGGCCTCTCCTATTTAGCATCTATGCCTCAGACCTTCAGGCCAATACTCCTTCAGGCCAATATTTATCTAAGTCTGCAAATTACTATAAATTGTGTGCTGTTATTTGATCCTCCACTGACTCACAATTGCTCCAACATGGGTTAGAGCATGTTAACAATCAGTGCAATTACAGTGGTCTCAAATTAAATGTGTGAAAAAATGTAGAATAGTTAATTTTGGTAAACAAAACATTTTCACATATAGGTGGCACACCCCTACAATTAGACACTACCCTGAGTAGTGTAGACACACTCTTGTTGATAATTCCTTATTGTCTGACCAGTATATCCCAGTAGTAGTTCAAAAAGCCTTCTATCTGGCTCATATAATTTCAGAGGCAACTCCTGTAAATTAAAAGAAGTCTTAACTGCCCTTTACTCATGTCAGATCAGTGCCTTTTGGTATGTATTTGTGTAAGTATATCACTCAGCTTGAGAGACCTCAGAGTTTCATAAGTAAAAAGATCAGCGACCTCAAAATCTTAGTTATTAGAACAGACTGGCAGCCCTCTCTCTATAATCAGTCTAAAAATACAAAGAAATTCATCACTAGCAACCACGTATAAAGGGAATTTATTCAGTAATAAGCACTTTCACACAAATGTTTTATCAAGTTTTAAAACGTCAAATACAAAAACTCATTTATATAAAATTCAAAATAAGTGACATCACAGCAGAAATGCAACATTATGCAATCACATCAATGCTTGTACACCTTCAGTAATACAATGTTAGGTCAAATCATTATGTGAATTCTGTTTTTCATATCATATGGATGTTAATATAGTCGGCCTGTAAAACACCTGTTTGTCTTACCAACATAACGTGGTGCGCATGCTTCACAGATA